>NC_067127.1:39121368-39157949 GCF_021347895.1 Acanthochromis polyacanthus | reverse complement strand
AAAGTAACATTTGTAACGTCAATGGCAAGAAAAAACATCTTTTAACAATACTCAAAGGAAACATATTCTGTCTCTCTTGAGTGGAACAGAATGGTGACAAATCAAAGGAAGAACCTGAACTGTTGACCCCCAGAGTAAGGGAATCTGATGACTCTGTTATGTTATGGGAGGCATTTTTCGGACAAGGTTTGGGTCCAGTTCTTCACTTAAAAGGAAGAAGTGGACTGCAAATCAATGCAAAGTCGTTCTTAAGTATCATCTTTATCCTATGATGTAACATTTCTATCCTGATCTGGCCTTCTCCACGATGACAGCGTGTCCTTCTATATAAGCATGAGGTCATGAAAAAGAAGCAGATCTTATGATGAGGTCTTCACAGTCGTCTGATCTCCATCCAGTTGAACATTCATGAGAGATTTTGGACAGAAATGTGAAAAAGCACCCTATAGTACCATCATTAAAAAATGAAATGAGGGAATACCTTTTAAAGAATAGTGTTCCATTCTTTGCATTGGTGCTGTTTTGGTGGCGCATGGTGACCCAACACCTTAGAAAAACGTTGTAGGCGGATTTTTCCATTAATTTGTTTCTCTACATGTATACTGACAGTCAATAGAAACTTTGAGGTAGAAATGTACGCAGAATTCTACTTGTAGGGGGGTTGTAATTATTCATTGTGGACTTACTGATGATCTAGTGCCCTGGTAGTTGAGGTAATGATGAGTTGTCATTTTGTCATGATTCATTGCACATGGGTTGGTCACTTTGCAAAAGTGAACCAAATACACACCAACAATACTCAGTGAGTATCTGCACAATTTGAGAATGGGTTTTGAAGGCCTATATAAAGGCCCAAAAAAGGCCACCATTGTTAGTGCAGTGAACAGCATCATGCCGCGTCTATCACATGAACAACGTCTCCGGGCACTGGGTATGGTGGAGGCCGGTTTGAGCTACAGTGATGTAGCCAGGCGTATGGGCTGTTCCCAACCCACAATCAGAAGCCTGGTCCAAAGCATGTGTCGACGGATTGCTGCCTGCATGGAAGCAAATGGAGGCCATACTCGGTATTGATTGTTGTGACTTTGTGTTTGGCAGGTGCTGTTTTCTTTTGTGAAATTCTTTATTTTGAAATCATTCTTGAAACTTTAGATTTTTTTTCTGTATGCCAATATGCTAAAAAACTGATTCATATGAAGAAAATCCAGTTTCGGGCTTCAAAATAAAAATTCTGTTAAAAATATGGTCTCAAAGTTTCTATTGACTGTCAGTGTATATATAGGGTTTTACTTGTCTTGATTTGGAGATTTTATCCTCCTTAAATAACAGACAGTCTATACAAGCATTTTTGTGTCATAAATTGTGTGGTTTGAGTCACTTGTAGGTGTTTATAGTTTATTTTTTGTATTTTGTTAGGATTACAGCATTGACGAAGAGGCAGCACTGCAGGCAGCTCTGGCACTGTCACTGGCTGAAAACTGACAACCACACACACTGTCATGCTCATCCCTCTGCATTGCTGCTCTTCTTCCATGGCTCAGAGGGCATCATCCAGTCAACAGACACACCTGACCCAGAGAGGTTCAAACTGTCTGTACGGGACCCTCATCACGGAGGAGTCAGCCCAGCTTTGGTGATAACCTCACTTTTTTATTGGTGTTGCAGTGCAGACAGTTTGTTGCAGAAGTAGTTTGGATACTTGCTCACTGCTTCATTTGGATTTCATTTTTTAAGACGAAGCATACTGTGGGCTTAGAAGGGATGCGGTGACTCTATCAAATGTTAAGTTGCTTAAACCCATCACTCACTGATGTTGTAAAACCCAACCTGCAGCTTGGAAACAGTCCATTGACGTACAACTTCCGCTGACATCTACAATCTGGACCGCCACAGCATGAAGGGCTACCTCCTTGGGAAAAAAAACAAATCTTGTCTGTGAGTTTGAAACGTACCCAAGTAGTGGTTCAAGCCTGTGACCATCAGTAACTTGCTTGCTTTGAAGTCCTGGCTGCTGGTTCTCACTGAGAAACTTGACTGATGCTCAGGAGCACAGGCTCCAGTTTCTTCTGTTGAGTGGTCTGCAGCAACAGAACTGAAACAGGCAATTTCACTTTTTTAATGAAAAACAAACTTACAGTAGCAAGCCAGCAAGGTTTAATTATGGAACAATTTGTAACGATAAACATAAAACAAAGTATAAAACACAGTGAATCAATAGCCAACTACTCCAGAATCACGCTTGTCATCTTCTAATGGTGATGCCAATAGCCTAGATAAGGTTCCTTCCTAACAGACAGCAACAGAACACGTTCCACAGAGAGGATTTTAGGATTGTTAGGTGATAACATCAGGCCAAATTCTCCTTCTGCCCCTTAACTGTTTAGTTTAACTGGAGTAACCTGGTGGAAACAGACAGAAATATGTTGTGCAAATCTCATTTAAGCTTGACAGTTGTGCCTGTAATAACACAAGCAGAACAATATTGTAAGTATTGTGTTGAGTAGCTACACCAGCAAAAAGATACGTTTAAGAGGTACTGTATGTGGATTATGTGTTTTAGGTACAAACATGACAATGACAGTAAGAAAACAGGAATATTTTAAAATTAAAACTGTAATATAATCGAAAGTAAGCTCTAAAGTAAAGTTAAAGTTTAGTCACTAAACCCTTCAGTGAATGAATTGGAATGTATTGTTGAAAATTCCCGTGAGTTATAGATGTTAACAGCAGTTTTTTTTTTTTATTTTGGCAGCCTATTTAAGTTTAGTATCTTTTTAGAGTTCCACCTTTTCAGTCAAGTTACTTACCTGCTTTGGACATAAAGCTGTGCCACACCACTGTGAAATAAAACCCTCTGTCTTCCCACTTACATTCTCAGGCATCCTTCCCCCCTCCAATACCCGATGTATTATAATAACAATCAACAGTCTGAAAAACAAATATATTACAAAGCATATAGTAATATTAATAATAATATTCTGCATTGATTTAGGACAGACCAAACTGATACTGTCCACATCCATGTTAGGAGATGGAACGTGTGTTTCATCTTCTGGAGTTCATGCTGCTTTGGTTTAAATGAACCATCTGTGCACATAGACCCTCAATGTCGTATGAACTGAACAACCTCCACTGTCCATATCCATATTTGTTTTGGACTAGAACTGGCCCTGCAGCCTGCTCTAGTCTCTTATTACTACTAAACTCACTTACTGCCATTACCGGAAGACTCAGTCCCAAAATGTTAACATAAAAGGTTAAAATCAGTGCAGAGCTGTGGAATCTTTGCCTTGGCTCGTGATGGAGTGTAACTCGACGTGATATCTGATGCGACAGTTTTCAGAAGTGGCAGTATTAAAGTTACTCTAAAGAGAGCAGCTTGTCAGAATAATTTTTTTTACATTTATCGATGACACTTCAGTCTCTGTCAGTAAAGTGTAGGGGTTGACATCAGGAGCTGAACCATCCATAGTGGTTCTTTAGTCACATCCTACAGCTGGATTCAATAGTAAAGAGATCCCCCCCAAAAGAAAATCTGATGGTTACCCATTTTTTTATTCGTGTCAATATTTTCACTTGTCAACATTTTTTCTACTAAAAGAGACCTGTAGATATCGTTTGGAAAAAAGGTATGAAATAATGGAAGTGTTAGATGGAGGACTAACCTCCATTTTACGGTTATCTGGTTTCTTCACCTCTTGCTACAAGGAATATTTTTGTGATGCAATCTGCCAAGACAAGTATGAAAAGATATATTTTTGGAAACAGTTTCTGTTTAAAACCATTGGATGGATGCATGTCTGCAACCTTTGGGGGACATTGAAGTTGACTTACAAGCTTGAGTTGCTGTTAATACACAGACACATGTATACAACTACAGTTTGACCAGTAGATGGCAGTCCTTCTCCGGATATGCAGAGCCATACTAAAACCAGCAGACACATTCATATGGAGAACATACTTGCAATACAGCCGAGTGTGGGGTGAATAGGTGAGGTAACTTTGGGCAGTGTTTCACAGAAAGATGGATTCATTATTACACATTACTTTATTTTTATATAATAGTTAGAGTTCTTTTTGAATAATGTTCTGCTTCATGAGTTTACAGCTAAATTTAGTTATAGAATGGCTGTTTTGGTTGTTTTTTTTTGTTTTTTTTTTTAAAAGGGTTAGACGTGTGGTAGCAAATGTACCATCACTTGTCTATCTGACAAAAAATGTAATATTTGTTGACTGAGCTTTAATGGGCAGTATGTACATTTGTCTTCCGATAATGTCTTCAGTGGTTAAAATAATCAGAATTAATTTGGAATGGCATGTATATATCAAAATCTTCAAAAGACCGATTTTAAAGTCGCAATTCTGACTTTGATGTCGATGTAAATGCTATATCTGGAACACATCAGTGTGGTCACACCAGTTTGACATTAATATGGCAGTTTTTGAAACTTCTGACACAAATTTTTGCTGTCTTTTATTTTGCCCCAAATAGATGATAATGGAGGTTGCAGTTGTAAGCCAGGTTTTGGTGGAGAGGCTATTTCTTCATCGTACATATTTGATATATATGAGGAATGACCCTCAGGGGCAGCTGACACAATACTCTTTAAGTCTGTGGTGGCCACACACTGATTGGCAACTCGTCTGGAGTTGGAAAGATAGTCTCTCTACCCAGAGAACCTATAAAGTATTTACAGTTAACACTAAGGCCAACTTCAAATGGGCCACTCAGTTAGCTTGCCAAGATTCCAGGCTTGCTTTGAAAGAAAATGACTTCACTCCACTCCACTGGAGTCGTTTATGGCAGCCATGGTCCCAGAGGTAGTGTATGTCGAAAGCTATGACCTGCTCCATTGAGCCTAGCACACATTCATCAAATGAGCTGCTGAATACAGTAGAACCTGATAAAGATGGATGCATTCAGTTCAACGGCTGCTACACAAATCTTTAGATGCACCTTGCCATAAGCCCAATTAGGTACCAAGACTCTGGAGTGTGCACACACCACTGCCATGGCCAGAAAGCCATCCTTTTTTATCTGCCTTTTGGACCTCCTCCACAATCTAATGCCTGTCTAACTGACAGGTTGCCTCAGGCAGTTTGGTTTGTACCCGACCTGCTGGCCTGTGGGCCCATGCCCTGACAAGACACAGTGTCTGACTGCTCACTTTGCTTGGCTTGCTTGACTGTCCTGAAGAGGGTGGTAAGGGTGCAGCTCAGTAGACTGACTGGTGTGGAACTCAGACAAGACTAAAAACTTACAGAACTAAAAAAAGACTATATATATAATGCAGGGCTTGGGCTTCACCTCACATCACCTCCCAGCATTCCTCACGCTCTGAAAGGACATAGAGTTCAACGACTCTTTAACTGATGCAGTAATCAATAAGAATTCATTTTAAGGAACTCGAAAGGCTCATGCTGTAAAGCCATCAGCACCACCTCCAATCCCATGGAATGACAGCTGGTCTGCTCTGGCAGGGAGTAACCCGGTGGGACCAACACAGGCTGCCACCATTCTCCTCAAAGTCAAGAGTACTTTCCCTCCAATATTTTTGGACGGAACTGGAATGAGTCATGGCTGTGGAGGGGAGGGGGCAAAGAAAAACTGGGCCCAACACATTGCCCCCTGTCTAATTGGGCAACTGCTCCCACAAACAGAAGGCTGAATGCAGCCTATGTGTCAACTGGACACACAAGCCCTGACGGCATTCAGGAGTTAGGGAAAGGATTCATGTCCTGGAATCTAACCATATGGATAGAAACTCTATAGATTACAAGAACTGGAGGCTGTTCTTCTCCTACTAAGGTGCAGGTCTAGGTGTTCCAAGTTGTGAAGCGATCAGGCTACATCTTGGTGGCACTGCTACTCCAAGCAAGCATAAACCAGCCAGTCATCCACCAAAATCAATCTATTTTCCATAGGAAACAGAACAAGAAGAGCCTATCCGGGTGATCTTCTTCACCTCGCTGATGACCTTGTTTGCTTTGGGTTAGAGACCTCTGCACTGAAGGTCTGCTACCATTGGCACAGTGACAGACATAGAAAGTGCAAATGATTATCCAGAGTAATTTTGGAAACCACCCAGGTATCTAAAGGTCTCCCTGTTGTCCTGAGAAGTGAAAAGAGGACTTTGGGTTTTGAAAACCATTACAGATGAGGTAAGGGTTCCTGGGCTCCTGGCCATGGCTCATCTTACTCTGCTGGCTGTGTCTATAACCTCACCAGATGGCCTCCACACACTGTAAGGTCACCTGAAGGCGATTGGGGTGACCTAGCCATGCTAAACCACCTTTGGCAGCTCTGCCTACTGCTCCTGCCCTATGTGAGTGACTGGACATTGAATAACAATGCTAGGGTCTTGACCACACTCAATCTCGCTGGCAAGATAGCTGCCAATGTTTCTGCAATCCTGAGACACAACAAATCCAGAGACAGGCCCATAGACCAGCTCCCTTCTTATTCTGTGAATGGACAACAATGATGTCAGTGTATACACACACAGTACACCACTCAAGACTCAGTGCCAAGATAAACACATTTTTGCTTGACACTGTGGAAAGGCCACACATGCATGGTGCTTATACAGCCACAGTTGCCAATCAGTGCATGCACCACAGCTGACGTCTCTTGGAGAGTTGGTTCCCGTACATATAGAATGTGTAGGTAGAGAGGTAGTCTCAACATAATAGAGAACAGACTGTAGGCGTTAGCTGCAGTGAACGAGGAAATTATGCATCACGGTGTGTTTGTGCTGTGTGTGATAATTTATCCTCTGATTGGTGTCGGATTCCATCAGGATTAAATTTGTCCAGTTTTCCTCCCCCTTATATTGTGTTTTTTGTACATTTATGAATTATAGTTTTGCAATGACAGTGTAAATCTTTCACTCATGTTGATACATTTTCAGCTCACAAAGATATTTTCCAGTTTATTTGGCCTGCCCTGGCAAATTTGGTCAATTCACCTTTGCATTGACTCCCATGTTTCGTTTATAAAATTAGCTTCAGATTAAGTCTAAACACACTTTTACATATAGAAGAATACAGAAAAATAAATAACCAATACTTTTAGCAAATGACCAGTAAAATGATTGTATTTTCCCATGTCATTATTCATTTGCTGTAAATTTACAAATGTTGCTCAAAGTTTAAAAAATTGATTTTTTTCCTTACATGACAACTATTTTTATATTGGAGTAGAATTCAACCCCCTTGCCTTTATAGATAGGATTTCTTCTGCTTGTTGTTTTTGTATTCATGTTATGAAAGCAATCTTTTATAAGTGTCTGTAGCGAAATTATTAGATTCTTATTTTGTTACAATTTGTGTGTCACGTCTGTCTGCTTTTGTTCTGAGCTTTTCAGTTAAACTCATGCCCCTAAGACGTGTAAATAATCTGTTTTAAATCCTTGTCTTTGTGCTGTTGTATTTATATTTTGTGAAACTGTTCCTTCTCGTCACTGATGATCTTTAAAGACAGTCATAGAGATTACAGCAGCTCCCTAGTCTTATACACAGCGACAAAATGAAGGATAACAAGTGAGTTAAACTGTAGAACATTGCAGTAGTTTTGTACATGGGGGCATGGAGCTCAAAAAATTTGAAAGAAAGATGCAAGTAAGACTTAAAGGATAGCCTCAAAGCAATGTCCAAATGCCATATATAAGGATGAGTGGCTTGTATTCCTCCTCTCCATACCAGCCTAGTAGCAATCTGCTACACAGAACAGAAGTGTTTTAAGTTTAGTTGAACCTAACAAAGACTTTACCTGTCTGAGCTGAATCAAGCTTTATTTTGGTAATTAATTTGTAGTTTTGTTCTGTTTCTTCCTGGTAGATCTGCATGAGGGTATGTTACATTTCTCAAGCCTAACGTTACCTTTAGAATGCAGTTTTTGAACAGAACAAATTCTGCAGAGTTCACCACTATTTCCTACAGCATCAAAGACTGCATAGCTACCAGGGCAAACTGACTATGAACTAACTTATCCTCTAAAATAGTGACATAAGCACTATTGGTAGCTCACTACACTCACTGAGAACCGACATGCTTCCTGTTAATACAGCAGAAGCTGTGCTTGGGCAGCCAATAACATTATCATAACCACTGCTGCCCAATAGCTCAAGACTTCCAATGTATAGTTGAACTGTAGCCTGCTTGAACTCAGGCTCCAACTGGTGACTAAAGTGTGAACTGAATGTATTGTAGAGTCAAGTATAGTGATTTTTAGTCACATATTTTTGTGACTTTGGAATCTAGATCCCAAAACAGTCAAAGTGGATATTTGACGGTCATATCCTGCTCTACCTAAAGGGACATTCCACTTATTCAACATATGAAAGTTAATTTATTTATCATGGGTAGTCCTATTCTTACTGTGAAAACAGCTTGTTACTATCTCCTTTTTACTCTCTGCTCTAGCTATGGAGTAAAGAGTGAATATGACCTTGATGATGCCAAAGTGATGGTTTCATTGTTAACTCAGACTGAGCGCTAAATCTACAAATTTAGAACCGAAAATCTGGTTACGAGCTGCAGGCAGGTTCAACGTGGTAGGTTCCAAAACAAACAGGGTCTAAGGCATAGATGCCTTCAAGTTGAATTATGGGGAACCCATGTTTTTGGAGCTTGAGTCTACTAAAAAAGTCAGATGACTTGGCCACCACCATTTACTTATTTTTTTAATACAGTTTTCCGGAGTTACGAAAGTTCACAACCAAGTGACTCTGGAGCAACTTCAGTCGGCCAACCAGCAAAAAACACTTTGATACGACTTAATACCAGTCAGAGGTCATGGCAAGATTGTAGGGCTGCACGATTATGGCCAAAATGATAATCACGATTATTTTGATCAATATTGTAATCACGATTATTAATCACGGTTGTTCATCATGTTATAGAAAATACCTGTATTTTTATTGCACTACTTTTAAGCGAACAATATATGAAGCGTTTTCAGTGCAAAATGAAACTTTAAATAAGAATAAATGATAAATAATAGTGCCCAAGAATTTAAAATTTACCAAGTGCTAACTGAAAAAAAATGTGCTATTCAGAGTGCAATCACAAAGTGCAACTCAATGGAAACAATTACACTTTGGAGAAATAATTGCGCGAGGGGATCACATATTTATTGTCCTGTGTTTTGACTATTTTTCTGAAGCCCTCGTTGCTCACTGTATTTATTGGACACATGTCTTTGGCCAAATAAAACGATATTGTGTCCGTTATCTCTGTGTGTCTTTGGGAGGTAGCTGGATACGGTGTTGCCTGATGCAGAGTCGCTGTAATGGTTGTCTGGGTTGCCGCTGGACACGGACGGGGATTTTGTGAATCAACGTTAGCTTTAGCCTTCATGCTTTCCTCATATTTGCGTTTGTGATGTTTTTCAGATGGTCAAACAGATTAGTTGTGTTACTGTGCGGGGCAGACACAACTCTGCTGCACTCTTTACATATGACTTGTTCTTGTTTAACGTCACTTGCCCTGAATCTGAAACAAGTCCAGACGATGGATGCTGATTCGTTTCGAGGCACGAGCTCCTCATCTCCAAATGCTGCTGTACTTTCTTCTCTCGACATGACTCGCTCTCATCAGCCCAGGTGTGAACTAACCGTGATGTCACCCGTTGGTTTCAACGCCGGGAAAATGAAGCCCGGATTTTGCTACTTCCTGGTCGCCATTTTGGATTTTTTGGAGCCAGTGACGTAAAAAGCGTCATCAAACAGACTGGACCGGAGAGCAACTCGGGGCAGGACCAGTCTATGGGACTGTTAATCAAGTATAGCCACCCCCCTGGCTCTACCAACTTTAACGATTTATTTAAAATTCAGTATTGATTTATTTTAAGATCGGCCACCTGATCTCTCATTTTGACCATGAAAACTAACGGGAAAAAATCCTGAGCTGTAGAAAATCACTCTATCAAATTTTATTTTTTCCAAAAATGAATTGGGGTCTATGGAGCAAAAGCTTTTTGGAGCCAACCCTAGCGGACGGCGTGATATTGCAAGTTTTTGACACTTCCGGGTGGGCTTCAATTTTGGAGCCAGATGCTACGTCCATCTTTATATACAGGCTATGCATCAGCCCACTCCACTGATTGATTTGAGGCTGCCGCTGCAGGGTGCGCTCGCTTGTGATTTAGGCAGCTTAATGAAGCGCTAACCATGTGTTCGCCTCCTGGCGGTTGGCTGACTACTGGTTGACAGGGGGCTTGATAAGATATGCACCAGAGCCCGCATTTTAAATGTAAATATTGCCAACGATCAGGTTAATTTAATTGTGGCAGCCAAAATCGTGATCGCGGTCAAAATTCCATTAATTGTGCAGCCCTACAAGATTGGTACTTTAACTTTTGAAAAAAAGCAAAAACTAAGCCAATCCATAATTAACCCTACAAACATGAAACAAAAACTGAAGAAATAGGAATATTTTCATTCTAAAGTACATTGAAATTGACACTCTACTTAAGACTGAATTGATTCAGCTCATTTCACTCTGGATATCACTACAATAGTGCTTGTGTGGAAAGAGGCCTAATGTTTAAGACAAATATGTAAAGACAAAAAAAAGTCTGTCTTCAATGTGATTTCATATGCATTCTTTCTAAACAAAGTAATAATGCAATGGAAGCAGTGACACTGCTGTTGACTCTGGTATGATGATAATGATTGGTTTTCCAACTGTTGCACTGATTGTGATTTTATCAGAGCACTATTAGGATGTTTTGTAGCATTCTGTTCTTTTCTCCCTTAAATAAAACAAAAAGACTGAATATATTGTAGGTGTGCTTTTGTTATGCAGGCTGAAAGTGGAAATCAGTGTACTTTATTACAAGAACACCTTAATGGTCTATTATTACTCTGAAGCTAAACGCTGTTACTAGGTTTAAATGCAGCTTTAATGGCTTGGTTTCATGGTTGCCTAGATGTATTTCCCCATGCAGACAGACTACAACAAGACTATTGACCTGACATGTGACCTAATTGGTCTAACTAGGTCACATGACTCAGGACTTCCCTAACACCACCACGGCAGTTCAAATCGGCCCACTGACGCTACTTTACCTGTTTAAACTCATTTATTTCTCTCTTTTAAAGGAAATAACTGTGCAGAATCACAGTTTCTGACAGATAACAGTCAGAATAACTTTCCTGCTGTGTGTTTTTAACCCACTGTGGTGAATTAATGGAGTAAAGATGCAAAATAATGTTAAAAATCGTTGTGGAGTTAATAAATTAATATTAATTACAGTTTTATTAATGTGCCAACGTACAATAATATACATACGCACTGTCTTGTTTAAACCAGGTAGATTAAAACTGTTAAACACTTTTAATTCATCGTCTCATTACATGTTAATGCACCACATGACATTACAAATATTATTAATATTAATACTTATATACTTTCTGATCAGGATCAGTTCATGTGCAGCTAAAAACCTGATCACTGATCAATATATCTGCCTTCTTCTGCTTTAATTAAATTGCTGGTGTCAAAAATATCCTGTGCTTTATTATTTATTACTGATTTTATGTGTATTTATTATGAAGCACTTAAAGCAGATGTTCTGCAGAAGGACAAACAAGCAGTGGAAGAACAGACTAAAAAACTGGAGGAGAAGCTCAGGCTGACTGAGAAAGTCAACATCCAAGTGATCATCAGGTTCAAGACTGATCAGACTGAAACTCTCCACACAGAGAAATCACAACTCCAAGACCAGAACAACGGGAGATCCCTCCAGATCAAAAAGCTGGAGGAAATGCTCTTCCGAGAATCTTACAAGAATCAAGAGATGGTGGAGAACATTAAGTTCATGGAAGAGCAGACCAGACCAAGTCAGGAACTGCTCTGGAGACAAAAATACCTGCAGGAAAAAATCAAACAACTAAAACAAAATAATCAGGAACTGCAGGACCTTTGGATCCAAAAGAAAAACAAAAAGAGAGCTTCAAGTTTTTCAGGAGGACCAAAGGTAGAAAGAGCAACAAAAAAACAAGTGATGAGGTGATCGAGGAGACAAATGAACAAGCAGAAGCAAATGAACAACAGGAGCAGGAGAAGAAAGCCAAGAATAAGAAAAAGAGCTTCTGGAGTTGGCTCAAGGGCAACAAGAAGGCGGAGTATCCCCCCCCTTCCTCTATCTCCTCACCCCTTCTGCCTCCTTTTTCCTCACCTCTTCAACCTCTGTCACCCTCATCCTCTCTATTTCTTCCCTTTCCTTCCATCTTTTCCTTTCCTTTCCTGTTGTGTGTCCTGTCGTGTGTGTGTGTGTATGTGTGTGTGTGTGTTTTCGAACAATTGGAACAGAGAAGATTGGGAATCCATAGGCACAGGGGATTTGAGATATTTTTCTCTGAAATTTGTGGGGTATTCATTGTAATCAAGATCCATTTACTCTCTGCATGGTGGTGTCTCAGAGACATATTTCTCCAAACCTAGACATATTAAATGAAAACTGTCTGCATGGAGAGATCCCGAAGGAGAGAAAGTGGAAAGCGCAGATAAACCAAGCCTTCAGATCAATTAAACAGCATGAGGTTCAATATGTGGACAGAGGTGACTGCAAAGACACACACATAAACACTCTTCAGTTGTGATGGAAAAAGAGGTGGGGTGTAAGCTTGGTTTGTCATAGCTGGAAATGTTAGCTTGCAGCACCTGTTGCAACTTCATTGAGCTGCACAGACAGATCCAACTCCAGCTCTCCTGTCCTTCACGACCCCTTGGTTGTTATTGGTGTTTGGCAAACTAGTTTGAAGGTGCGTTAGTGTCACCTACTGGATTGTTGTGAAGGAGAGCACAGTTTGTGGCAGAATGTGGCTAAAATGTCTGCAGTGTGGAAATTTCCTCAAAAAAGTGACAAGCCCAAAAAGATTATAGAGAGGATGACTGAATTTATTGCACTGAATTGAACAATCTAACACTTTCATCAACTTGTCTTTTGGAGCTTGTGGAGCCATGATACACCCTATCCTCTCCACTATATAATTCAGACAGTTTTTCCCTAATAAATCTCTCTAAGCTGATGCTGATGGTTGCTTTATCTAAACCATCCCAACCATACTGTCAGAGATGCTATGTATCACAGGCTTCTAGGGTTTCCATAATTAAATTTCTACCTAGAGGTCCAGATGTTTAGGCATGTATCCCACTTCCCCTCTATTTAAATCTTTTAGACACGCTGTTGCAAATTTATCTGTCAGTTATGTAACCATTTGCACAGAAACGGTTTGTTCTGAAGAACTTCAGTCAGAATTTGGAAACATCGTAGCACGCAAACAATACTGGGGAACATTAACAGTGGTTTTCTTATAGCCTTAGACAATAGACTTGCCTCTGCACTTGTCCTGCTGGATTTCAGTGCTGCATTTGACACTGCTGATCACAGAATTTAATCAGAGAGACTGGAACATGCAACAAATCATTAGGCTGATTTAATTCCCATTTATCAGACAGATTCTGGTTCGTTCATCAGTGATGGTTTTTCCAGATATACAAGACTTAGTTTGGATGTTTCACGGGGTTCTGTACGAGGAATACTATTCACTTTGTACATGATCCACTCAATCAACATTATCAGGAAACGCTGCATAACCTTTCATTGCTCTAACACCCAGCTACATTAATCTATGAAACCTATTGAAACATTTAGTTACTGATCATGACCAAAAATAACTCCAAGCTCTTTACAGTAGAACTGGAGGCTAAGGCAATACCATCTAGAGTAACCATCTGGTTATATAGTATACACACGTGGACAAAATTGTTGGTACCCCTCAGTTAAAGAAGGAAAAACCCACAATTCTCACTGAAATCACTTGAAACTCACAAAAGTAACAATAAATAAAAATTTATTGAAAATTAAATAATCAAAAACTGCCATTACTTTTGAATTGTTGATTAACATAATTATTTAAAAAAACAAACTAATGAAACAGGCCTGGACAAAAATGATGGTACCTCTATAAAAGATTGAAAACTATTTGACCAGAGTGACATGATTAACTCAGGTGTGTCATTTAATTGACATCACAGGTGTTTCCAAACTCATAATCAGTCAGTCTGCCTATTTAAAGGGAGACAAGTAGTCACCCTGCTGTTTGGTGAAAAGGTGTGTACCACACTGAACATGGACAACAGAAAGCGAAGGAGAGAATTGTCCCAGGACATCGGAAAAAAAATGATAGACAAACATCTTAAAGGTAAAGGCTATAAGACCATCTCTAAACAGCTTGAAGTTCCTGTGACAACAGTGGCTCATATTATTCAGAAGTTCAAGACCCACGGGACAGTAGCCAACCTCCCTGGACGTGGCCGCAAGAGGAAAATTGATGACAAATTGAAGAGACGGATCGTTTGAATTGTATCCAAAGAGCCCAGAGCAACCTCCAAAGAAATTAAAGGTGAACTCCAAGGCCAAGGTACATCAGTGTCAGATCGCACCATTCGTCGTTGTTTGAGCCAAAGTGGACTTCATGGGAGACGACCAAGGAGGACACCACTGCTGAAAAAAACTCATAAAAAAGCCAGACTGGAATTTGCAAAAATGCATGTTGACAAGCCACAAAGCTTCTGGGAGAATGTCCTTTGGACAGATGAGACCAAACTGGAGCTTTTTGGTAAGGCACATCAACTCTATGTTCATAGACTCAAAAACCAAGCATACGAAGAAAAGAACACTGTCCCTACGGTGAAACATGGAGGAGGCTCAGTAATGTTTTGGGGCTGCTTTGCTGCATCTGGCACAGGGTGTCTTGAAAGTGTGCAAGGTACGATGAAATCTGAAGACTATCAAGGCATTCTGGAGAGAAATGTGCTGCCTAGTGTCAGAAAGCTTGGTCTCAGTCGCAGGTCATGGGTCTTCCAACAGGACAACCATCCAAAACACACAGCCAAAAACACCCAAGAATGGCTGAGAGAAAAGCGTTGGACTATTCTAAAGTGGCCTTCTATGAGCCCAGATCTGAATCCCATTGAACATATGTGGAAGGAGCTGAAACATGCCATTTGGAGAAGACACCCATCAAACCTGAGACAACTGGAGCTGTTTGCTCATGAGGAGTGGGCCAAAATACCTGTTGACAGCTGCAGAACGCTCATTGACAAATACAGAAATCGTTTAATTGCAGTGATTGCCTCAAAAGGTTGTGCAACAAAATATTAAGTTATGGGTACCATAATTTTTGTCCAGCCCTATTTCATTAGTTTGTTTTTTTAAATAATTATGTTAATCAACAATTCAAAAGTGATGGCTGATTTTGATTATTTAATTTTCAATAAATTTTTATTTATTGTTACTTTTGTGAGTTTCAAGTGATTTCAGTGAGAATTGTGGGTTTTTCCTTCTTTAACTGAGGGGTACCAACAATTTTGTCCACGTGTGTATTTCTGAGGTGTTTCAGGCCAAAAACAATAACCTCAGTTTTATCCAAATTTAAATGAATACAGTTACAGGGCATCCACGCCTTTATGTCCTTCAGACATGCCTGGAGTTTGACCATCTGATTACTTTCATTTTGCTTCATAGATAAATGTAACTGAGTGTCATCTGTATAACAATGGAATGTATGCAGTGCTTCTTAACAATATTGCCTAAGGTGAGCATCTACAAAGTAAATAATATTGGTCCAAACACAGAACCCTGTGGACCTCCATAACTAACACTGGTGTGGGTGGAAGAATCATCATTAACATGAACAAACTGAAATATTCCTAAGCGTATGTTCCAGTATATGTACTAAGATGTTGCGATTAAATGTATCAAATCAAGCACTGAGATCCAGCAGAACAAGCATAGAAACTAGTCCACTGTTTGAAGCTATTAGTAGATCATTGATGACCTTCACCAGTACTGTTTCTGTACTATGATGTGTTCTAAATCCTGACTGAAACTCTTCAGACAAACCGTTTCTATGCAGATGAAAACATAATTGGCTTGCGACAACTTTTTTCATGAATTTCAGAAGTAAAAGGGAGATTGGATATGGGCCTATAGTTATGTAAATCATTGGATCCAGAATAGGCTGTTTGAGAAGTGGTTTTATTGTAGCTACTTTAGTTTGTTAGTAAAGAGAAGTTGATGATATTTAATGTCTAACGGACATCCATCCATTGTCTATACACCACTTAAGCCTCATTAGGGTCGCTGCAGGATGGAGTCTATCCCAGCTGATTTAGGGTGAAGTCAGGAGACACCCTGGACAGGTCGCAAGTGCAGGGCCACACAGAGACAAACAAGCACACTACGGACAATTTAGAATCACCAATTAACCTCAGCATGTTTTTGGACTGTGGGAGGAAGCCAGAGAACCTGGAGAAAACCCCCGCATGCACAGGGAACACGGCTAACCACCGAGCCACTGTGAAGCCCTCAACAGACATGCTGCTGGTTTAGAAGAATTTACTATTGATGTGATCTCAGAGAGATTTGCAACATAGAAGCAGTCCAAGTATGAATCTGGTAATGTGGATTCTTCCAGAACTGCTACACCTAAAGACCCATTCAGGATTTTTGGTCTAATATTCAAAACTTTATTTGTGAAGAAGGTCATGAAATCCTAACTACTAAGAGCTAAAGGAACAGAAGGCTCCACAGAGCTGACCGTCTTCATCCTTTAGCTCTAATTAGCACACACACAAACACTTGTACACACCCATAGCTGTGTTGGTAACAAATATAACAGCGTAATTTGCAGGGTATCAGAGACCCGTGGTGAGGGATTTTATGGAAACACTACCGCTCACTGTGGAAAATACCAATATAATCTTACTGCCATTGTCTCTGTTGCTTCCCCACCCAACACAAATACAGATGCACAGACACGCACATATTTTTAACAGAATCTGTTGACCTAATAGTGTAGCCTAATAATAAACCTAAGGTCCTGACAGCAGCCAAATCCGGCAGCGCTGTCTTGAATTACTAATGCTCTGTGAGATGGAAAGCTGCCCTCGTGCCTAATATAACATCTTTCCATGTATTTATAAACCTGCAGGAGTCAGAATAGCATATGTGTGCACTGAAAATGAATCTGGCTGATTGGTTGGGAATATTTAGACCTTGTTCCTCAGACAGTTACTATTTGTGCAATTCCATTACACCACAACAGAGCCATTCAAGTGGGCAAACAACAGGTGCTCTGAATCATTCTGCAGGTGAAGGGCAGGGCTAGCAGCAGTGTGACAACAAATCCAAACGTGAACCATCTTTTTAAAAGCTGTGCCATCATCCAAGACAGTGTTTAACATGCAGTTTAATCTAAAAGTTTTTGTATACTTCTAGATCATGTTTCATCTTGAGAAACTTACAAAATAGATTTAACAACTGGGAGCTTGAACATGCCAACTTCACATAGAAAGAGATTCAAACCCAGGACGTTCAAGCTGTGAGATGACAGTGTTAGTTACTGCATCACCATGCCACCCACAAACCATGAACTGCAGACTGCTGCTTTTCATTAAACATTTTGGTATCAATGTCTATAACCTCGCTAAAGTGATTTAAAATGACCATCTTACAGCGTTTCATTTAAATAAATGTCCCTAATTCACCATCTATTGCTAAATGATGATTTTGGCTAAGGTTGTGAGCCAAGGATAAAATTATATTAAAGTCTATGCATTAACAGTATTACAAACTGGGTGTCTGTAGCAACATTACCAACACATGGTCCATCACCAAATAGTTACCTTTCTGTTACAGAGGGTGGGTGGAGCTACCATAGCAGATTCGCTTTTCAGCCTACCTGTGTGTAGTGTGGCATGCTGCATTTTTATCCTGCTGTTTATATGACATGGAAGTCATTATTCCCCTTTCGCCCCAGGTGCTGAATGACTCACAGTGTCACACAGGTAGCATCATTTAAATCAGTAATGGGCTGATGAGACCGTTATTGCTGAATGTGAAACCTTACCTGAGACCAGATTTTTTGCTAGTCACATTATGGTTTGTCATCATTTTTGACTGTGAAGAAGAGATGCACTCTTGGTGTACTGAGTCTTGAATCTCGAATCTATTACTATCAGTCTGTTAATAGGAACATCTTTGAGAGAGAGACGCTAAAATGATGTTTGGCTCAACGTTTGTTGCAATCAGTGGAGTTTTTGAGCACTTGTGGCTCTATAGAACATTGCTTCTGGGGTACTTTAAGAAGTTTTCAGTCTCACCCAGAGGGGGCAATGCACTTAACTCCCATTTTGGGACCGACAGCCATGGCCATAAGTTTGGACACAGCATGACTTACTATGTCTGTTTTGATGTCTATTCCAGAACATAACTAATATTTTTTGACAGCACCAGTTTAATTAGTCAACAAATCAACAAGGGATAGAATATTATCAATAAATTCCAACAATTGGAACAACTTTGTTCCCAAAACATAATATTAGAAGAAAATAACAAAAAAATGCAGTACTTTCACAACCGAATTTGGTAAGAATAACAAAATGACACCAAACTCTTTTGATGTTTTTTTTTTAATATGAAACTTAATATAGTTCTCAGGAGTTGTGTACTGTATTGTAAGTGACAAGTTTGTGGTATTTTCTAAGATTCACAAGCGTCATGGTACTTGTGTCCAAACTTATGGCCATGGCTGTAATAGTATTCTATAAAGCCTTATATCAGTGTCCACAAAACTGAAATGTTTGAAGCAATCAAAGAAAAAGGAAAAGACAACTTTAAGCTGGCTGCTGTGGTTCCAAGACGATGTGTCATCTAAACAGTACAGGTGTCAGAAGTAGCCAAAGGTGGCTTTGAACCGTTGCCCCATGCATCCAACCTGCACCATCTGATTACTGTTTCCCAAACTGAAAATCCACTTCCGTAGGTGCCATTTTCAGAGTGTTGATGCTGTTGATGATTCAGTATTATCTATGCTGTATTTGGAAGCTCAAAATGAGACGTTTTCTGGTGAGACTCAGGACTTTTTAGAGTACTCTAGTGCATCTCAGACTTTACAGGCTAACAAACATGTAGGAATTGCACACATGCACACAAAGAGCACCCAAAAGATTTTTTTTGCAAATGTTTTGTATTTGAAATGTTCGCTAAGTGGTAATATATAATCAATAAGAAGAAATGTGACTTAAAGATGACTTTGAGTTTATAACCTTACAAATACCAGCATTTCATTTGTTCCCTGATGTTACCACACTTTCACACACTGACAAAAAGTAAATGAAGGTACAACATTTTATTTTTTTACCAAGTCAATGATCATTTCAATACAAAAACACACATAATAGTGCAGTGTTTTAAAAAAGCAGAGTTCTTCAGTGCTTATTAAGTTTTAGCTTGCCAGCATTCTGCTTTAATTAAAATAAAAATGCAGTTCTATGCAGAAACAGGAACAATTCATGAGATATGTCACAATCTTTAAGTAAATTGATACTCATTTAAATGACAGACAGCTATGTACCAAGTGGAGACTTTAAGAAATTCATGGTTGATTTCTGGACCCTCCAAACAGTCAAGGTTGTTGTGAACAAGGACATAAAGATACAAAAATAAAAAGGACAAATAATCTTCTTTTAGAAACAAACATCCAAAAAGATGTTTGCACTGTGCTGATTCCCACAATCACCATCCAATGACCACTCTCTATGACAGCATAGCTTGATCACATTATTGTGGTGGTAATACCAATAACTGAGATCTGATACCCAACTATAACTCAAAAGCTAAACTTAAGTATAATACAGTTAAGTGTAATGGCTCTGGTTCAAAATGGCAAGTATGTTGGATACAATCAGGGTGTCTTAGAAGAGGTGAAGCCAACATACTGCAATATAGTCCAGTGGGTGCTTAGCCTAACTGATAGATGTAGTTCTAGTCAGCCTGTTCTGATGTCAGTGTTAACAGGTGAATTTGTGGCTTTTCCATTCATGCTGACTGAACTGTGGTGTTCTCAGTCTGTCTGCTATTTCAAACATTTGGAGTAGATTAAAGTTTCCAGGCTGTCAGAACAGTGGGCAGCCTGCCTCTTGATGCTTGGCTATCAATGAAATCCTGGAGAAAGTCTTGAAACAGCTTGCACACTGATACTTTTTTACATCCGAATGGGTTTGGAGATGAGCTCGCAGGTTGGATCGGTCAGCAAAAGCTCGGCTGCAATGAAGACATGAGAATGGTTTCTCTCCTGGAAAAGGGACACACGAGAGACAGCTCAGTCATAATAAAAAGGGGATGTTTTTCCTGTTTCTGGTATACCATGAACCCTGTGACCAGTCAGAACCAAACTCTAAGTAAGGAAAAATACCCCATTTAGAGTGACATATTTTAAGTTTATATTACTGTGTCACCTTCCTCCTGACCAGGTTGGACTCAGGTCATAGCCTACCCAGTTGAAGGGAACTGGTGTTGCTACCATGATCAGAAAGCACATATCAACCAACTTTGTCCATCAATTAAACACCATTTAAAAAGACAGCAAGGCAGAAGAAGAGCAAGAAAGAGAAAGATGGAGAGAGACATTGGTGTGCTTTTTATATGCTAACTTATTTATGTCACGTTTTTCTGCACTAATGTGTATGTACAGATTATGTAGGTATGACCTAATGTACATATATGCAATGGAGTCTTCCAAAAAGATCCCAATGGATTAAAAAATTGTAACTAGAAAAGCACTCAGAGAGCACAGTACTCCACCAAGGCTGCTCAGTCATTGTATCATTTCCGATACAATGAAATCTTTAATAAAAAATTACTTAGCGGTGAGCACAGACGTGTGTTATGCATGTGTACGTACCGTTCCGTTCCTAAATATGAAGCAGGTGGCGGGATTTGATGGAACTCAGAAACACCCCCACAATTTACTCAATTGTTCCTTGTATCATTTCCGACGGATAAGTCCCGATAAGGGCTGCACAGTGGTCTAGTGGTTAGCACTTTCGCCTGGCAGCGAGAATGGGATCTTTCTGCATGGAGTTTGCATGTTCTCCCTGTGCATGCGTGGGTGTTCTCCGGGCACTCTGGCTTCCTCCCACAGTCCAAAAATATGCTGAGGTTAATTGATTATTCTAAATTGCCCGTAGGTGTGAATGTCAGTGTGATTGTTTGTCTGTATATGTAGCCCTGCGACAGGGCTACGTCCCAGTCAGCTGGGATAGGCTCCAGCACCCCCGTGACCCTAGTGGGGATAAAGCGGAGAATGGATGGATGAGGTCCCGATAAGTCCACAACGGTCGATTTGTAGTAGGATCACAATCACATGATTGTCAGCAGGCAGCTGACGTAGTGTTCGCTTGTCATAGTTACATGCTGCTATCTCATAATGATACAGAAATCTTTAACAAATCCATGGATCCAGACTATAAGCCGCATCACTGCAAAAATCTAATCAGGTGGTTTTTGTGTCATTTCTGACCTTCCTTGAAAATTGTTTCCAAATCCATTAGTCCATTTTCTTTTGTAATGTTGCTAACAGACAGGCAAACTGCTCGTCACATAACACAACAACTATGCATCTGTGGATGTTTGCAACTGTCAGTGCCACAGCCACATTAGAGTACAATCAAGGCTCAAGGAATCTTTACAAATAGCATTGTTCTATATGTACATCAGAAGATTAAAAAAGGAATATTAACTGATGATATTAAATGATTACATATAATAATAATAATAATAACTGTAGCAGTAATAATAGTACTCACAATTGGCTGATAAACAATTATGTCCAACATGGCACCGCAGATGGCTGCCCCGGTGTATTGGTGTGTTTTGTTTTGTCTTGTTTTCTTGTACAACACTAGTGGATTCATTTCCAATTTTTCTTGTTAAATCAGTGGAAATATCGGACATTCTGGTTAAAGGAGCGCTCGCCTTTGCTCACGCAGTGAAACGTCGGCGGAGAAATAAAAACAACAGTGCACTTGTGCATCTCGCCAAGTGTGGCTTCCAGAGATATTTCTCTCTAACGTGCATTAACGTTTAGCTGGTGGATAAAAAGTGACTTCTCTTCAGCTTCTGTTTCATTTGCTTCACAGAGATGTAATTATGTGGCTAGATAAATGACTCTGCACTAAAGCTATAAAGCTTCCAACTCTTCAGATATTAGAACTCTCCGGTTAAAGTAAGGGTGAATGAATCTGCTGACATATCTGTTGTAATGATGTGACAGTGTTTCAGGAATACTGCTCTCAATCCTGAAATATTTTTAATAACTACTAACCTTTCAGTTCCCTACATGAGTTTGCTTCATTCATACTGGTCAGTGTTCACATTTTATCGCAGACCAACATGCAGGATGCACAGCTCAAGTTCACTGACCAGATACTGTCTGCAGAGGGGTCATAACCAGACTCTTTATTGTCTTTGGCAACTTTAACAAAGGTAATCTCACCCACTAAATGCCCAAATACACATAGGTTATTAAATGCCACCACCAGAGAGGATAACATTCTGGATCACTACTAATCTACCTCAGTTCACCAAATTTAAAAAAAAAAAAAAAACCTCACACCTAATCATCTTATATTTATCAGACTTTTTATCTGTGCATAGGTATGCTATTAAGTTAAACAGGTGTGAATTTATGGTTGCAGTTGTAACTTTCTTCTCCTCTGGTTTTCTTCTGAATAGATAATTGCTCGTGTTGAAATCCATCCTCAGATGTACGTTGCTTTGGATAAAAGTGTCTGCTAAATGAAATTGTAGAACTGTAGAAATAATGTAGCTACAATCCTGAAATACTGCAGGCTAATGTAATGTAAATATGGCCTTCAATGTTACAACCATGCTTTGATACAAACCAGTTATATGATGGTGTAAATTTGGTTTAAAAAAATGTCAGTTTTCCTGTCTAATCCGATGTTCCATCAAACACAAAATCTTTTTTCTCTCTAAGAGGCAGATTTTTTTTTACTGTGATTGGCACAAAAGGAGCTTTAAAATTGTAGAGTAGGGTGCCAGTCAGAGGCATACTGTCCAATATTATCCAGAGATACCAGCAGAGAGTACAAAACAAAAACCACAGAAGAGAGCAGACACAGAGTTGGTGTAATATCGATCTATAACTGCATGAAAGAAAGAGAGAGGAGAGTAGAGGAGAGGAGCCCAGTGCATCATGGGAGACCTCAGACAGTCTAAATCTATAGCACCGTAACTAAGGGACAGTTCAGGTGATCGTGAGCATCCCTAATTATAAGTTTTATCAAAGAGGAATGCTTTGAGCCTAATCTTAAAAGTAGAGAGGGCATCTGCCTTTTGAACCCAAACTGAGAGCTGATTCCACAACAGAAGAGCTGATAACTGAAGGATCTGCCTCCCATTCTACTTCTGGAAACTACAAGTAAACCTGCAGTCTGAGAGAAAAGCGCTCTGTTAGGATGATATCATATAATAAGGTCTTTAGAATAAGATGGAGCTTGGTCATTATGAAGTTTTTATGTGAGGAGAAGCATTTTAAATTCTATCCTGGATTTTACAGGAAGCCAGAGTTAATATAGGAGTTACTCGCCTCACTGATCTCCAAAATGTTTATTGTTTTCTTACGCATTGTCTATTGTCCATCTGCTATCCTGCGAGATATCAGCTAGTTAATAACCCTGTCTGAAGAATCACGGATGCATCCAAGATTGTTTGTAACTCTCCGAAACATACACTCCAACAACAGAGGCCACAATGATCAGCCAGAGGCCTGTACCACAAAACAAGTACAACATAACCAGGATATCTTTTTGTCATTGGTCTTCAACAAGCATAGAACAGTCATCAAGAATCTAGTCTCATTTTGCCAGTCCATAGAACATAATAGTCTGGCTGCAACACACTATCAGTCGCTGTAAGAGAAAACACGCTCTAGTTTGTTTGTATTTCTTTAAGGGGGAGCTTTACCTTCAAATATGATAGATTTGGGTGAAAAAGTCAAATTTTAAAAAAGATGATTATCATGTACCTAAACATGTATTCTTTCTCCTGATGAATTGTTTTTTTTTTTTTTTTATTTGACTGCTTATATAATGAGTCATGATCAATCATAAACTTTAAGTGCCTAGTTCTCAAAACTTGATTTTCGGACACACATAAACTGCCCCTTAATTTATCTTCTTACGCTTCTGACCAAAACTTCCCATTTTTGGCATGCTGGTAGTATAGGCTATGTAGAATGCACCTATTAGCCATTTTTTTTGATAACTTCTTTCTATGCTGAGTTATATACGAAAATCTTCGTAGCAATTGTTTGGTTTCATTACCATGGTAACACAGCATACAAGCAGCACAGTGAAATATGACAAAATGCCTAATAGGTGCACAGATCCATACCTAAAGTACTACGTGGTGCATTGGTATAATTTTATGTTAAATATTGCATGAGATTTTGCTTGGGGCAAATACAAGATGTAATTGTGGGTTCCATAATTCAACAGTATTTAATTTCAATCCAGTTGTTCAAAATGAAAAAAAAAAATTGGTTTCACAGTAACGTTGGTGTTTAGAGGTCTCTAAAAATGTACAGGTTGCATACCTTATCTTAAAAAGTGTGTGCAATATGAAACTTTCAACATTGGTCATTTTTAGTACTCGGCCAGGTGAAGCTCCCCCTTAAACCAATCACAGTCGTCATGGGCAGATCCAGCTTCAGTGTTCACTCAAAAAAGTGACGGTTGGAATAGCTGTGATGGAACATTTGCACACAAGGAAATGAAAACATGAACACTGATTAAAATGTATAACCACTAAGAAGAAGCAGTGCTGCCTGACTGCACAATCATCCATCCATTCTCTATAGACCGCTTTATCCTCACTAGGGTCGCGGGGGGTGCTGGAGCCTATCCCAGCTGACTCGGGCGAAGGCAGGGGACACCCTGGACAGGTCACCAGTCTGTCGCAAGACTACACATACAGACAAACAATCACACTCACATTCACACCTACGGGCAATTTAGAGTCATCAATTAACCTCAGAATATTTTTGGACTGTGGGAGGAAGCCGGAGTGCCCGGAGAAAACACACGCATGCACAGGGAGAACATGCAAACTCCATGCAGAAAGATCCCAGGCCCACCCCGGGATTTGAACCGGGATCTTCTTGCTGCAAGGCAAAAGTGCTAACCGCTATTCCACTGTGCAGCCCACTGCACAACCAGTCACCTGCAAAACTTTTAGTTTCATTTTCAGTGTAAGAGGTTGCAGCCCCTAGCTTGCGGTGAACAAAATAACACACAGATAGCGGAAAGCTCCTCAATTAAGGGATGAGCAGATCGGACTATAATTCTAACCACGTATTTCATCAATGTGTGGCTTACATGCAGCCTGTTTTAATGACAGTTTTAGGCATTATTTTTTCAGCTGCAGCCTTGGTGGTGTTAAACAATCTTGGGACTAAATTAAAAATAAAAAAACATCATTCAGATTGAGATTCTAAGTAGACTTACAGGCAAATCGTAACTATGACGGTCAACAAGTGAAAGACTTTAGTCATTAAATCAGTCTCTGTTTAGGATTTTACCAACCTACAAACAATAAAATGGCTCTGAAAGGACTTGCAGTCAATTGGAAAATAAAATAAAGGCAAGAAAAACTGGAGTTTTCCCCACTGATAATCTGTATCTCTCATGCTCGTCAGGATAGGAAAAGGGTTTCAAACCCTCCACAGAGACCCTCTCACTATCTGTATGTCAGGTTTCATGGTATCTTCCAGGAATGGTGCTGACATTTTCCAAGAGAACTGACTGATCAGTCAGCAATTCTTTTGTCTGCATATATACCTGGATCCAAAGTTAATCCTTAGTATGATTCAACATCAAACACAATGGATCCTACATTCCTCATTATGAACCAGGATCTTCTACACAAACCCCATTTTTAACTTTTCACTGAGTTGAAGACAATCTTGATTGTGTGGCCGTGTGATTAACTGACCTGTGTGTGTTCGTATGTGTCCCTGAAGCAGCCAGGGTCTGGAGAAAGCTTTGCCACAGAGTTTACACACACAGGGCAGTGTGTGTGTCCTGATGTGCATCTTGAGCGCTCCCAGGCTGACGTACTCCTTATCACAGTGCTTACAGCTGAAGTGCTTCTTGCTGCTCCACTCACACTGGAGCTGCTTTTGTTTGGCCAGGCCCGGGAAGCTCAAGTACTCTTTATGACAGTCCAAATACTCAGAGCTCTTCTGGCTGCTGTTGCCCGGTGAGGCAGCTGGAAAGAGGGCCAAGAGGGGAAGGGACGGTGTGAGGAGGCTCTCTCTCCTTCTGTGGTTTCCCGTGACACACTGGATTTCCACGTTCACTTTCATAGAGGACTCAGCTGGTTTGAAGGTTTCTGCAGGGCTTCTGCCATAGACTTCTATCTGTTGGTCCAAAAAGGAGAGACAGGGGGTGTTTGGAGAAGATGCAAGAGGGAGTCTGACTGCTCTGTGAGAAAGAGGACAATGAGAAGAGGGAGTCTGGACTCTCTGCTGTAACCGTGGGCTTGAGGCTGGACAATGAGGATCAGAAGAGATGTCACTGTGCAGAAGAGAGTCTTCATGGGTGCTGCAGGGTGTCTCTGTGGAGTACACACATTTGGCTTATAATAGTATCGTAGGTTGTTTCTGTCCTCTGACTAAATTAATTCAGCCACAGAATGACAGTTTTATATTTTTCTAGTGTCATGCTCACACACTAAATACATGTTAAAAGATATATGGGTATAGTTAATCATTCCTTCTCTCTAAACATGTAAAGCAACTATTTATACGGCTGCAACAGGAGATTTTTAGTCCTGTTGAGGGCAAAAGAAACAAGTCGTGACTTGTCACGTTTCACGAGGGCATTCTGAGTTCGTTAGAAAAGTTACTTACAACTGTAACACAACAACATTATCATTTATATATATACTACATTTACATATTTAAATTTATACATATAAATGGACTGTATAATAATTGTTGTAAAATAAACATTATTACATAGAATATTATAATTTTACTGACATGCTAATGATACTTGTATATTTTTTAATATTGCTCTTATTATCAAAGTAAGAAAATATTTCATATTATAAACTGTTATGCTTTTAT
The DNA here is from genome assembly GCF_021347895.1 of Acanthochromis polyacanthus. Lineage (NCBI taxonomy): Eukaryota > Metazoa > Chordata > Actinopteri > Pomacentridae > Acanthochromis > Acanthochromis polyacanthus. The sequence continues at coordinate 39,130,938 of NC_067127.1, read as the reverse complement.
ATGCATCTAACCATAAATGCTGGCAGTGGAGATATCTTTGAATACTTGAATAGGGGAATGTACTCAGTGGCCAACAGAAATAATTGTCATTATATTCACTGAAGTGCTCACACAGCACAACTTACAGAGGTGACAAACCAGGCAAATGTTTGCCTCTGTCCTCAACCCCAAAACAAGGAGCTCCCAGCAGCCACTTTACATGGAGTCCTCAAGAATTTGGGATTCACCAGTAAGCCTAACTGCACAGTGCACACTGATGACGTGTTCATCTTTTGAATCATTACAATGGAAAGCAAACAGATTATTTTGGGGTACATTTTTATACAAAGTGGGATGTGATGTCAACCCTACACTACAGACAATGTGACAGTTGGCTGCAAATCCAAATCCAGACTACTTGGCAATACTTTGTTGCACAGAGAAACAGCTAGTATCATCAGAAAAGTTACATCCTCCTGTTTATTTTGATATGTGGTATATTGTGAAACAATGGGAATTCTCTGACATATTCAAGGAGTGTAAAAATGGGTGAAAAAATCACTAAGATATTCTTCACAATGCGATTACTACTGTATGTAGAAATGTTTGAGAAACATCAGCAAAGCTCTGATTCTTGTGATGTGCTCAATAGCTGTGCAAGTTCAAGAGTGGGTGTGGAGATGGACATAAAGTTGTAGATTGTAGCTATGAGTATGAGCACATTTAACGTAAATGAAACACTTTTTTTTTGCTTTGATTAAGATGTATGCTTCTAAATAAAGTGTTTACAAGCTGCGGTATTTGCCAAAGGGGGACGTTATTAAGGATTACACTACATTAAGCCAAACTAAGTTAGTCAACTTTGTACAGCTTACATCACTGTATATTTCCCACGAGAGTAATGATTTCTGTGGCTATATTCTGATGGTAATGAAAGTGCATTATCACCATGGGATGTGAAGTCTGTAGCTCGCTTTAAGGGCGGTATAGGAATAAATGGAAAGCTTGACAAAGGGAATTGTCAGCAGAAGCCTGGGAGGCTGTTACATAGGCTCTTAAGGCTGCTTAATGGGGCCCTTTAGGTTTCTCAAGGACCTGGGGACAATGCTCGAAACTCTTTAGCAACAGATTTTGCACCTGCTGAACTGAATACAACATCTTCGTGTGCCGCAAGATAAATCTGTCCTCCCCTCTATGCATCACTATTTTGTTTGCATGATTTTGTAAAGCGCTTAAACAAAAATGTATGTATTACAACGTTTTGCAAAATAAATATATGAATAAATGTATGTAACACTTGAAATAATACTCTCAAATGAGTATGAACTACTAAACATCTAGGACAACAAACAATTCTAAGAACAATATTAGATCCTTAACCCTCCTGTTGTCTTCATTTATGAACACCAAAAAATATTGTGTCCTTGTCTGAAAAAAATACAAAAATTCAGCAAAAAAAATCCTCAAATTTCTGAAAACTGGCAAAAACTTGAGAAAATTCCAATAATTCTTTAAAATTTTTATTTTAGAAAAATCCCCCAAATTTGGCAAGTAAATTCTTGTAAATATTTTTTAAAAATGAGAAAAATCTTAGTGATTACATATACACACGTGGACAAAATTGTTGGTACCCCTCAGTTAAAGAAGGAAAAACCCACAGTTCTCACTGAAATCACTTGAAACTCACAAAAGTAACAATAAATAAAAATTTATTGAAAATTAAATAATCAAAATCAGCCATCACTTTTGAATTGTTGATTAACATAATTATTTAAAAAAACAAACTAATGAAATAGGGCTGGACAAAAATGATGGTACCCATAACTTAATATTTTGTTGCACAACCTTTTGAGGCAATCACTGCAATTAAACGATTTCTGTATTTGTCAATGAGCGTTCTGCAGCTGTCAACAGGTATTTTGGCCCACTCCTCATGAGCAAACAGCTCCAGTTGTCTCAGGTTTGATGGGTGTCTTCTCCAAATGGCATGTTTCAGCTCCTTCCACATATGTTCAATGGGATTCAGATCTGGGCTCATAGAAGGCCACTTTAGAATAGTCCAACGCTTTTCTCTCAGCCATTCTTGGGTGTTTTTGGCTGTGTGTTTTGGATCGTTGTCCTGTTGGAAGACCCATGACCTGCGACTGAGACCAAGCTTTCTGACACTAGGCAGCACATTTCTCTCCAGAATGCTTTGATAGTCTTCAGATTTCATCGTACCTTGCACACTTTCAAGACACCCTGTGCCAGATGCAGCAAAGCAGCCCCAAAACATTACTGAGCCTCCTCCATGTTTCACCGTAGGGACGGTGTTCTTTTCTTCGTATGCTTGGTTTTTGAGTCTATGAACATAGAGTTGATGTGCCTTACCAAAAAGCTCCAGTTTGGTCTCATCTGTCCAAAGGACATTCTCCCAGAAGCTTTGTGGCTTGTCAACATGCATTTTTGCAAATTCCAGTCTCGCTTTTTTATGAGTTTTTTCAGCAGCGGTGTCCTCCTTGGTCGTCTCCCATGAAGTCCACTTTGGCTCAAACAACGACGAATGGTGCGATCTGACACTGATGTACCTTGGCCTTGGAGTTCACCTTTAATTTCTTTGGAGGTTGCTCTGGGCTCTTTGGATACAATTCCAACGATCCGTCTCTTCAATTTGTCATCAATTTTCCTCTTGCGGCCACGTCCAGGGAGGTTGGCTACTGTCCCGTGGGTCTTGAACTTCTGAATAATATGAGCCACTGTTGTCACAGGAACTTCAAGCTGTTTAGAGATGGTCTTATAGCCTTTACCTTTAAGATGTTTGTCTATCATTTTTTTTCCGATGTCCTGGGACAATTCTCTCCTTCGCTTTCTGTTGTCCATGTTCAGTGTGGTACACACCTTTTCACCAAACAGCAGGGTGACTACTTGTGTCCCTTTAAATAGGCAGACTGACTGATTATGAGTTTGGAAACACCTGTGATGTCAATTAAATGACACACCTGAGTTAATCATGTCACTCTGGTCAAATAGTTTTCAATCTTTTATAGAGGTACCATCATTTTTGTCCAGGCCTGTTTCATTAGTTTGTTTTTTTAAATAATTATGTTAATCAACAATTCAAAAGTAATGGCTGTTTTTGATTATTTAATTTTCAATCAATTTTTATTTATTGTTACTTTTGTGAGTTTCAAGTGATTTCAGTGAGAATTGTGGGTTTTTCCTTCTTTAACTGAGGGGTACCAACAATTTTGTCCACGTGTGTATATCAGTAAAAATTCTTATGTTTTACTGAAATCCAGCAAAATTCGCTGGATTTTGGTTGATTTTTTGTGAATGTTCTTAAAGAAACTTTTTAAAATATTTTTTTTGCCACCAACAAATGCTAAAAAAAGAAAAGAAAAGAAAAGAAAAGAAAAGAAATCCCAAAAATGTTGAAAATGTAGACACCAGAAGTTTCAATGTGAAAATATTTTTTCCACATTTGCATTTTTTTTTAAAGCAGGTCGATTTGACCGGTTTTAAATTACATATAGAGAAAAACATTGAGATGCTTGACTGAACACATTTATAACAGAAGTACTAATTTCACAGCGTTGAGCTCACAATGTAAATGACCAATTTGAAAAGTGTGTCAATCTCCAAACTACACTAAATACACTTCTCCTCCACTGAGCTTTACAGTTTTTCTTTATCAAATGAAAACGACGCAGCTGCGAGTCTTACCGGCAGCCTTCAATCTTGCACAGCTTGGCTTCTTCTGATGTTTCTTCACCAAGAAGGACCGCGGCATGTTCTCGCCTTCTTCTCGGGAGCTGTGCTGAGTGACTGCGGGTATCGTGAGCGGCTGTGGTTCGTCTGTGTCCCCGCCCGGTCGGTCTCATTCTCCCGCTGACTGCGGACGGTCAGGTGTGAGCCAGGGGGACCCGCGGGGGAATTTCCAAACACCACCAGTCTCGAACCAATTAAAATGAAAGGACAAGTGCAGGGGGGCGGACTCTGCCTGTCAATCAGCACAACAACAAAACAGGTGTATGAAAGGTGGTGGAAACATTTCACACTGCTGGAGCTAAGCCGTAATTCAGGCACACACCTCCCCCACCCACCCATGGTACAGCGTACACTCTTTGTCTTTGGAATATGTAAAATCATTTTGGACTGCAAATTCACAGCAGCATGTTCCTGTTAAATCTTAGCCAAAGCTTAATGCACTTATGTACTCTACCAGCAATAAAAAAACGCCCCAATTTTTCCACTTTTTTAAATTGAAACTCAAGCAGTTCAAGTCCAACGAATAGCTTGAAATAGTACAAAGATAAGAGATACATTTCACAATTATACAAAAATGCTTTTTTCAGGGAACAAGAAATGAGTTAACAACTTAAAGCTGTTCTGCAGCAATGGAGGTTGGTCAAGCCTTGAAAGTTGGTGCTACCAAATCCTACAGGTGTCCCAACTTGCGCCTATGAATTCCCAATCTTCTCTGTTCCAATTGTTCCAATTTCCCTCCTGGCCCCCGGTCCTCCTCTCCTCTGTCATGGTGCCGTAATGCTGCGGTCGCTCGGCCAATCACGTCGCTCGCTTGTTCCGAATTCTTCTGTCGAGTTTTTGGCAACCAATGGGAGAGCCCCGATTGTTCCAATTTGGTCACATGACTCGGGATTTCCCTAACACCACCGCGGCAGTTCAAATCGGCCCGCTGACGCTACTTTACCCGTTTAAACTCATTCATTTCTCTCTTTTAAAGGAAATAACCGCGCAGAATCAAAGTTTATGACAGACAACAGTCAGAATGACTTTCCTGCTGTGTGTTTTTAACCCGCTGTGGTGAATTAATGGAGTAAAGATGCAAAAATAATGTTAAAAATCGCAGTGGAGTTCATAAATTAATATTAATTGCAGTTTTATGAATGTGCCAATGTACAATAATATACATAGACACTGTATTGTTTAAACCAGATGGATTAAAGTTGTTAAACACTTGAATTCAGCGTCTGATTACATCTTAATGCACCACTTGACATTAATATTATTGTTAATATTAATACTTATATCCTTTCTGATCAGGATCAGTTCATGTGCAGCTAAAAACCTAATCACTGATCTATTGATCTGTCTTCTTCTGCTTTAATTAAATTGCTGGTGTCAAAAATATGCGGTGCTTTATCATTAGAACTGATTTTATGTGTATTTATTATGAAGCACTTCAAGCAGATGTTCTGCTGGGTCCATCAGAACCATCAGAACATCCAGAAATCACTGATGCATCCAGTAGTTGAATTCTTGTTGATACCACTGCATTCCTTCTGGTTGTGTCCCGGTATACAGATCTCCATGAAGCTGCTGGAACCTTCTGGATTAAAACCACCCTGTTGGCCTTTCAGTTCAGATGTTGAAGGCTGAAGACAGATTCTGATTTATGACAGTTTGTTGTTTGGTTCCTCTGTCTGACATGATCACGAATGAAAGAAAACTCTGCATCTTTTTGCAGCTCAGTAAAACACGTTAACACAAAGGCCAGAGGTCAACCTGATCATCAGGATCTATCAGTTGGATCCTGAGGTCTGAAGGCCAGCGTAGAACATGTTAGACAGGTCCCAGTTCTGGTTCCAGCAGGAATAAATTAAAAACACAGCATGAAATAGAAGAAAGAAGAAATAGAATAATAGAAGAAAGAAATGAATGAAATCAGAATCAACTCTGCAGGCCCAGTTTCACACAAAAATGACAAATGTGACTCTGGTGAGTCTCAGCTCTGAGTGCAGTAATCAGAGAAATAAACTAAGAACTGCAAATAAAGGAGAAAAGAAAGAAAGTACCACAATATAAACACATAAACAGCAGCATTTACGGTGTCTGTGTAAAGTGGGTTACTGAGAGAGGAGTGGTACATTTAAAGTAGTATTAATAGTATTGGTAGCAGTAGTAGTGAAAGTTAAAAATAAGTATTATAACTGAGGAGAAGGTGAGGACATCAGACTGTATAAATGTAAAAGTTAAATTCCTGACATGGAATAAGAGTTCTAGTAAAAGCTGATGTTCATTGAGAGGCAGATGGAGTCTAGAGGTTCTGGTTCTGGTTCTGCACAGTCTCCTGGAGGGAAACAGTCAGTTAATAGAGTAATAAATCAGAGTACATGCACATTGCTGCACACACACAGAGGACATGTACATTACTGCACACACACAGAAGACATGTATATTACTGCACACACACACAGAGTACATGTATATTACTGCACACACACAGAGGACATGTACATTACTGCACACACACAGAAGACATGTATATTACTGCACACACACACAGAGTACATGTATATTACTGCACACACACACACAGAGTACATGTATATTACTGCACACACACACAGAGTACATGTATATTGCTGCACACACACAGAGGACATGTGCATTGCTGCACACACACAGAGGACATGTACATTACTGCACACACACAGAGGACATGTGCATTGCTGCCCACACACTCAGAGGACATGTGCATTGCTGCCCACACACACAGAGGACATGTGCATTGCTGCACACACACAGAGGACGTGTGCATTGCTGCACACACACACAGAGGACATGTACATTACTGCACACACACAGAGGACATGTGCATTGCTGCACACACACAGAAGACATGTATATTACTGCACACACACAGAGTACATGTATATTACTGCACACACACAGAGGACATGTGCATTGCTGCACACACAGAGGACATGTGCATTACTGCACACACACACAGAGGACATGCATATTACTGCGCACACACACAGAAGACATGTATATTACTGCACACACACAGAGGACATGTATATTACTGCACACACACAGAAGACATGTATATTACTGCACACACACAGAGTACATGTATATTACTGCACACACACACAGAGGACATGTGCATTGCTGCACACACAGAGGACATGCATATTACTGCACACACACACAGAGGACATGCATATTACTGCACACACACAGAGTACATGTACATTGCAGCACAGTACATGTATATCAGTATATACAGAGTACATGTGTGATTTATGTATGATTTTAATTTAGTTTTAACAGTTTGTGCACAAAGCATAACGTCATGTACAGTGTAACAGCAGAGTGTTTTGAACGCGGCGCCGCCGCCGCTCGCACGTAACGGTACCGGTACCGTACGCGTCGCCGCTTCGTTTCGGTCGGTCCCGACTCGCCCGGGCCGGCCGAACCGGCCGCGCGGAATCCGGCCGTCGCCTGGGATCGATCCGGCGACCTCCCGCTCCGCGGGCGATCGCCGCCCCACCCCCCGCCGCCGCGCGCCGCTTTTCCCCCTTCCCCCCACCGAGAAGATTGGCCGCCAGCCTTTGCGCTTGATTGCTTACAATCATCTCTGTCTGCATAACCATACGTGGGTTACCCTGCTGCTTGGTGCTGGATTTCTTCAGACTCTGAGGGGCTACAAGACAAAGTTTCCCAGTTATGTGGCCTCGCATCATATTTTTATTTAAATGATATAATGTCATGAGATATTCCACAAGGCAACACAATTCACTGACTTCATAATTAACTTGAACGGTGGTTTGAAGGCAAAGCTCAACATCTTGTACAGTTTCATTGTCCTCATTTGTCGTTTCAAACCGCGAGCTCGTTTTAGTGAAAAAGTCTACAGTTTCAGCACATTTGGCTGCATGTGTTTCCAGAGCGTTTCTCTTTTTAATTCTTGCTTTCTTCGCGCCACCCTTGCTCATTCTATTTTCCATCTTTCAAACACCTCCACTTAGATGCTGTTCTGACACAGAGCCAGCAGATGTCACTCTTCTGGCTGTCAAATACTTGGAAGCAGTGTGTCATTGTTGAAGCAGTTGTGTCAAAGTGGTTCACTGCTTCATGAAGCTTCCATCTCACTTTCACTAAAGAAGTCACCATTGCCTAGACACGTGTGTAAATACACAGAGAGAACTGATGGTTTTTGCTGCTACGTGTGATGCTGCAGGTGTTTATTAAAGTCAGAGGAAATAGTCTGATAACCAGCAGCTGTGGGCAGAAAACAGGACTGAAGGAGGTGTAAGAATGTTTCTGCAAAATCCCAGAATTACATTCAGTGCAAACTGAGCATTATTGTTTCAGACAGGAACCTGACACGTGTCAGATTTGAGGCACATTAGTATCTGTACTTTGACAGACATTAAGTCAATGTGTTATGTAATAGGTACCTGTTGGGGGCGCTGCGACACCTGGACACAACCCGGGTCTGATCTACTCTGCCTGGGTGTCCTGGGTGACGGAGTGTGATGTTGAAAGAGCCGAAACAGTCCAGGAAGCATCACTGATGATGTGTTCAGAAGGCATCACTGTGTGCTGTATCTACTTCAGATGCGGCGCTTTGGATAAAAGCGTCTGCTAAATGAAAGTGTTGAACTGTAGTGAACAGCATACGACACAAGGGAGAACCAAAACAGGCAACAATGCATAACAGTTGGTTATGTTGCACAGCTCAGGATGGGAGCATCTCTAATGACTGACCACACACACACTGAGGATTTCAAATCTGCAGTTTTCATTCTGAAACAATCTACAGGACCGAAGCACTTAAACTGCTCCTCCTATTGTAACAAAAACTCACTTTTCTGCCTGGAACACATCCAGGGACTGAATGCGTCCTGTCATCTAGGACAAGGATGCAGCATGAGCAGGGATCAATCAGAATAGAACAGAATAGCCACTTTATTGTCAACCACAACAGACACTAGTTGGTGCACATTATGACTGAATTTCAGATACAAACGGTTAACTTTAGTGTATTTACTCCAAGTAAACTCACAACCAGCAGTATGTTCAAATGCTGTGCAGTTTTAAGATGGAGTCCAGGTGTTTGTGAGAAACCAGTGGTTTGAAAGCACATTTTTAAAACTGATTTAGTTTGAGAACCATAACACATGCTCTCCAAAAATAAATATAAAAGGAAGGGTGCATTATGTTACACTTTTAAACAAACAGATACAGTTCTATTGTGTTCTTTTGTTTTTTATTTGAGGATCTCTCTTTTTGCTGTATGATCAGATCAAGCATGCGGTACCCGTGTGGAGGAAAAAAAGATGTTGGGAAGTTTAAAAAAAACTTCTGGCTGGGTTGAGGGTAGAGAGGAAGGAGAGAACATGAAGACTTTGGAGGTCACTGAGGCCGATAACAGCAGATCAGAAACATGCAGCTCCAGATCCAGAGAAACCTGCAGAGGACAAAACACAAAGTCAGTGACATACATCTAACTGTATGAAGACAAAGAGGAGAGGAGAGAAGGAAATCCTCCAGCAGCCTGGGCTGGAAAATGAACATTTTGAGAAAAACTGAGTCTAACAATGAGCTAACTGCAGTTGAAGCTGTCATTCACAGCGTCTGCATGGATATTTAAGTCACCTGTTATCATGACTCTGTCTGTACTGAGATAAAATCAGTGAAGAACTCTGAAAATTCAGATAGAAACTCTGAGGGAGAGGCAGGTGGGAGATGAACAACTAACAGAACTTAGAGACATTACAAAGGTTAACTGCACCAACGGACTCAGAGATGGTGCATTTTAGTGTTCAAAGTCACCTTTTCATTTGGTGTAATAACAAA
>NC_067127.1:39093007-39121268 GCF_021347895.1 Acanthochromis polyacanthus | reverse complement strand
TGAGGCATAACTGATGGTTCATCTGCCCTTGAACCATTCTGAAAAAGGGTTTCAGTGTTTCAGCTGCTGATGTATGCTTATGTGTGGGTTGTGGGAGCGTTACATCGTATGATTCTGTGGTTTCTATTTTTTTTGCATCCATATGGCAGTATATCAGTGCAATTGAATGCAGTGAGTACAACTTCCGCTTCTGTTAAACACACTGCTGCCTTTTCAAAACATGTGCTTTTGACTCTTAATGCACATTCCCGAGGACAATGTGTGCTGAAATATGCATGTGTTTTTGGGTATTCTAGTACCTCCATATACTCTTGCATGTGTGTGTTTGTATATGTTTACCCATGGCGTTGCTGTTCATTAGGAAGACCCCAAATGACCGACCACTGTTGTCCTCCAGACAGAGGAAGAAAGGATAGTGTCCGTAGAGGTTATGTGTTCCCTGCAAGGAAGGTGGAGAAAGATGAGGGGGTATACGGAGGAGATGAGAGAGCCGGGTTCTGCTCGAGGTTTCTTCCTGTTAAAAGGGTGTTTTCCTGCCACTGTCGCCTTTGGGCTTGCTCTGGGGGTCAGGCATATGGGTTCTGTAAAGCGTCTTGAGACGATTTGACTGTAATTGACGCTATATAAATAAAATTGAATTGAATTGAATGAGAGATGCTGGAGGGGTGAAACTCACTGAAACTAAAGGGGTGACTTCGCTGCTTAATCTGCTTACAAGACATTCAATTAAGAGCCCTTAGAGGGGAGAATGCACATGTAGGGTGCACATGTAAGCATGCCGCACTAGCAGATACACATAAAATCTAGTCAGGATTCAGCTGACTTGATTTTGTGACAAATTTACACATGTGAATGTGTGTGTGTGTCCTCCTTACCCCATTAGGGAAACCATCTCTGGTGAAAATAGGCCAGGTCCTCCAGTTTGTGTCATGGCGATAGTGTTGATGGACATGCTCTCCCAGACCATAAATATTATGGGATGGAAGCTTTGCAGACAGCTGTAGGTACTGGTCTGCAAACACCAGTGGAGCCATTGTAGTGTCAAACCTGAATGCATTGAAAAAGAAAGAGAAAACCAAAAAAAAAAACAGATCATCTCTTGGAAAACAGAAGACAGACTGATGTGAGTGAGACCATTGGGATGTAGGAAAATAAAAGGATCAGCAGGTGAGAGAGAAAGAGAGTGAGAGAGAGAGAAAATGTCAGAGACAAAGAAGTAAGAAAGAAAATGAGAGCGAGATGCAGCAAGTGGAGAAGAGAGTGGGAGTGGGAACGAGACAAGGACGTGTGGAGGAGTTGAGTTGTGGAAAGAAAAACCAAGGAGAAGACACACCATCCCATCAAGCTCTAATAAGCATGTTGAGTAGCATTTCTCTAGTCTTTAAAACAAGGCATGCACTTCTAGCTGAAATACTCAGGCTGCTGAAGCTGTGAACAGCTGTCAAAGCATACAAGTAAAGGATGTAAATGTAATAAATATACTATGTTATTGAATAGCCATGATGACAAATACCTCAAAAGTAGTATATACATTAGTGGCTTCCTTCAGTCATATGACGCAGCCTTATGTAATGATGTCAGGGCAAACAAGATGACTGTGAGGGGTTACATGTGCATTTAATGAACGTGTAGTCACAAGTCGATTTTAGTCAAACAGAGTGAGAATGAGTGTCATTACATTACGTTATTATTCTAAGTTATAGCCTTTTTATTGGCCGTGTATGACTCATGTTATTATTGGAAATATTACCAAACAGTACGCACAATACCGCAATAACAGTAATGATAACAGCTGCAAAGCACAAAGTTACTAATTCCAGACTGGCAGATTAGTATAAATGACTTGGTCCTCCAAGGCTCCGCAGTACCAAATACTACTCATTATCAGACGAAAGGATTATTACCTCTGGAATGTTACAGCGTTCATAGGTTCTTACATTAGATGTCTTGTCTCTTTCACTTAAAGTGACTAAATGCTTATGACAGTTTCTGTCTGGATGTTATTTTTATGTACCAGCTGTGTGTAAAATAAAACAGGCAGTTGTCTGTAGATCTCAAACCAAATAAATCAGCAGGAACCTTCTACCCACTTTTAATTCACTCTCCTGCTCAGAGATTAATCATTAACACTATGATCACTTTGCAGTTGTTAAAAATAAAAGGTTAAAGGTACACAGTAACAGGCGCGTCTAACTATAAAGCTAGATTACATAAATCTACAGAAGACAGTTGATAAGCAGCACTACTATCATTTCTGGTATCAATATTATCCTAAAGATACCCATCCCTTGAGTCAATCAAAATGTGAAAAGGAATATTTGACTGGTATTAACCTCCGTTCGTCACATCCTGGCATTATTGCTTACATGTAATTTTTACATCTATCAATATCAATGATTGTAATGGTTTAATCCCTTAAGGTGTTGTTTGTGAGAAAGTTCTTCGGGCCGTCCATCACCATGATGCCACCCTAGGCTCCCTAACTGTGCCCCGAATTGACATGAACATAATTACTTGTTGCCATGGGGAACCAACATGTAACATAGGATGGTGTCACATGTCATTATGTAGCAATAATCCATGATAATGTGATGATGCTGTGCTCAGACTACCTTGGAGGATTTCTGTCATAATTGCATCAAATGAGATACACAGAATCAATGTTAATCTAATGGCAGCTGTCAGTTTTTCAATTCTCTAAGGTGTATTGTAGTTCGTATAAACAACCCTATCTTCTATCCAATACAGACCAGTACATATGAGACACGCACAAACACACAAAGAGCAAGCACTCACAGGACTTTGTTAGTGTCACTCCTTCTCACAGTCAGGCCAAAGGATTCTTTTCTGATGCTCAGTGCATCATTGAGAGGGGTGGTTGGGTTATTGCTGACGGTCCTGACATGCTCATGAGGGACCTCAAACCTCTGGTTGTTGGAATCGTAGATCTGAGGGAAAGGAAATAACCATTCAGGTGGAGACAATGTAGCCTCCTATCTCATGGTAATGTTCGTACTTTGATGTGTACATTGTTATTTTTGTCCTTGTTTTTTTTCTGCATGGTTCTCGTGTTCAATGTCCTTTGATTAAAGAAAATGGTTCTGGAAATTAATTCGACCTAACTAAAACTATCTCTCAATTTCTTCTGTCGTTGTTAATGTGTGGACATGTGTTTACAAGCAAGAGCTGCGTTTAACAGGAAGGAAGCAAGAGACAGTTGTTAGTGTGCACCTTAAAATGGAGTCGGTTGCTTGTCTGCATTTCTGCCTGAAATATTAGTTCTTGTATGTCCCCGCCAAATAAAGAAGGAGAGTTCATTCTCTTCAGTCGAGCAGTCAGTTCTGTAAAATACAACACATGACAAAAGGATTGGTAAAAGTTGTAATGTAGTAAGAGATGTAATTTCTAAGAAATATATTCACTCCAAAAAAGTCTGAAGTGACACAAAAATTATTCTAATATTGTGTGATAATATCAATTCTGTTTCTAGTTGTTATTACTACTTTACTACTTAAATAGACATTTAAAAAACATTTCTAATTATCATTCTAGATAACAGTAGTTTGATCAGCTGTGCACAAGTGGGAAACAAAAATGCATTAGAAAATAAAACAATTAAGCATGAATATATTCTCTCTACAATAATATCTAAATTACCTAATTCCTTAGTCTGAGCTCTTTATTGAACTCAGTTGAACTGAGATGGGAATCCATTTAAACACAGATGTATTCCCAAGTTTTTCCTTTACCAGTATGATCAAAGGGTACAATATGCTTACTGAGCTTACAGAGTTCTCAGTTGCCTCTGAGGTAAATGTAGGCAATTTGCATAGTAACTGTGAACGATGTCATGGCTGAATGCGTAGAAAAAATATTTGAAGACAATTTAACTTGTGTAGGAAGAAATGCTTTCATTTCATGTATTGGTTAAAGTCCCTCTGCCAACCCCAAATTGCCCAAGACAAATAATTGTTTTTTGATAGTGTTCCTGTCAGTCTAAGCAAAACCAAATGTCAGTATTTTTTCAATTCAACCATCTTTGTCACACACAAAATGCTTTTTTTTCAATAAATGTTTTTATATGTTCCCAATGTGACTGAAAATGTTGTAGTTTAGACTTCATACAGAAAGCACTATGTTTCTCCCTGCTTTTACACAATAACTGAACTCACAAGGCTGTGAGGCCAAGCAGAAAATAGAAAAACCTGCCTGCTGCAAAGTCAGTCATGTTTTCTGATATGCCATTCATGTCATATTTCACAGAAGCCCGTCCCTTCAGGGCAAAGTGAGTGGAAAACAGAAAATCTTGTTGATGTGAAAAGGCTGACAGATTGAAGGAGCAGGTAGAATTAGGAAATAAGCTAAATGGAAGCTAAATATTTTCTTCTGTGGATGAACATGTGAGTTGGGAAGTGGGGTAGACAGGGGAAATTGGAATTTACCATAAGGATTTGAGACCCCTGTGACACCACTGTGTATCCATGGTTGGTTGGGAAGAAACACCAAGGAGCGCTTTGCTCATTCAGTGGACCCAGCAGGCATCCACGCCGCACACATCCGTCCTGTTCAAGTAGAAAGGTGATGTTGTTTCTCAGTGTCCAAGTTTGTCTTATTGTCATTACAATTACCATAAACATTTCTATATATAATATTTGCCATCTCTCTGATAATCCCTTTAACCAGGCTAACTATTATCACCATTATCAATAACCATAATTCAGTGTGGCTGTACTAAAAGTAATAATTGAAGCAGTATATGTTGTTAGAATAACTGCTTTAACTCAGTATCTTTGGAAAAACCTTCTTCACAAACGTTACATTATATTCTATGAGACAATGGTGACTCGTACCTTTGAGGCTCCAGCATCAGGGTAACAGTCTACTCTCTCAGCCACAGGGATCTTGGGACACTGAGAACAAATGGTTCTGGTGTGGTTCTGGTTCTGGTCTGGTGTTGTTCTGGTTTTGGTGTTGGTTCTGGTGTTGGTTCTGGTTTGGTGTTGGTTCTGGTGTTGGTTTGGAGGGCTCTAAAAGATAAAATGTTTTGATTAAAGCAGAAGAGTTAAATCAGTATTTCAAATTCAAGACAAAGTAACTTCACCACGACACATCAGTATGCCGTCTATTCAGTGGTTTCAGACTTAGGCACATGTGTGCAGTGAAGCAGGAATTGTATGTCATTAAAAAGAGCAATTTCTACCCTGTAAGGGTGGATGAATGGGTCAGTGTGAAGATAATTATTGTTTCCGCATTACCCAACGAGGAGTGTTGCTCAACCATAACCAGGTGTTACATAGCTTCTTGGTTATCTTTGTAACTATGGACCACAGCTCTTTTAACTAACATGAGGCCTGTGCTCATTTGCCGTCTCCCAGTTAGACAGATGTATGTCTCTGCAGTGATTTTTGTTAGTTTTGAAAAGCCACAAATGCAATGTATCTTGACCAATAAGGGTGTCATAAAATGTCTTGTTCTGAAGAGAAATGACATTTAAAAAATCATGTTTTGTAGCTTATTTTGAAGGACTTATTGACTTGATTATCATTAGACAATTAGGAAAGGAAAGTTTGGTGCCTGTCATCTTGAACTATGATTCTTTTTTTTTTTAGTTTACACCTACAAATAGATCCAAACAACATGAAAAGTGTTTAAATGGGGTTAAATGTTTAAGTTGAAGTTAACATGTTCAAAAATACAGTATGTGTGTGTAGTTTCACCTACCCTCTTTAGTGACAGATGGTTGTGTGGCAAACAGAATTATCAAAGTCAGGGCCGCTGCTGTCATCAATAAGAAAAGGACGATGAGGGTCACCTCCACCGTGAAACCGTCTTTTCCTCATCTAACACACAAAAACAAATGCACACACACATACATATACAGAGTGATTACAAAGGCCAACATCATTAACACCCATTAATGACACCAAGTTTACTGAAGGCAAGGTCTCAAAGGTCCAAAAACTTCCCTGCTTAATGAGGCCCATTGGCTGGATACGTATACATACGAATGCACAAAAACTATATATATGTAAACACATATCTGGCATACACATATTTTCCTTGCATTATCCTTGGATTCTGCAAAGCCTTAGAAAGCTGAGAGAAGCACTGAAATCATAGAGCTAGGTAAAGAGGACGGGATAAAAAATAGAAACTTTGGAAAATACTTGACAAAATTGTCCGACAGGTTGAGTCTAGTATTTGCAAAGGCACCCATCATATCACTCAAGCAATTAGGCTTCACTCCACTATACTGCTGGAGACAAAAACAAGGTGAATGTCTGTATGACTGTGTGGGTATGTGTCTATTTGGGTGGGTGAGAGGCTTATAGCCATCCTGCCTAATGTGCTGTGAAGAGCAGGTGAGGGCATAGAGAGAGGCCGAGAGCCAAACACGTGCATGCCCCAGTGTGTTTGCAATCAGCTGCCACATCATAGAGAAGCACACAGAAACGCCGACAACAACCCAGTCTCATAGCAAATTGTGGACATAGTCACGTTGGTCCACAATGCAAAACGTTACAATCTCACAATTTGGGCCTGAAAATTGTGAGATTCTCACGTTTTTTCCCCCAATTCTTTTCTATGGGTCTGACGAAGGGTCACGTGACTGCTTGCTGCAGGCTTCTCAAAATAAAAACATGGCGGCCATTCCTTTTATTTTCCGTGGAAAATGCATTATTTTAAGATAGTTTGGACAGAAAAAAACATTTTGATGACATTTTTAGCGAGAAATATATATAAAACGTTCACATTATCCCATTCAGTTATTGGAAATCATCTTGGTTTGGTTTGTTTTACGCTGAATTTCACGTCACGGCATTAAATTGTGACAGCGTCACATTTTATACCGTTATGCTGGTTGATTAGTATGGAGTAATAGGAGTGCCAAATCAAAATATAAATAAATAAATGTGGAAATATAAAGAGAAATAAATAAATAATGTGGAAATATAAAGAGAAATAAATAAATAATAAATGTGGAAATATAAAGAGAAATAAATATATAAATAAATAAAAGGAAAATTTTGTCTTTGCTTTACCTTTTCTGTTTTTCCTTTTATTTATTTACTAACCCTATCATGTTAAATTCAGGCCTTAGGGAATACCTTATGCCTGTTTGTGTTGAAACTTTATTCATTACCTTTTTTGCCTACTTTATTGTGTCTTTAGCGTGTTTATGGTTCCTCATATATAAAGAGTATATATATTTCGTAATAATGAGGAGAGCAATAATGATATTTTTCTCTGTAGATGTTGTGGTATTTGTTGTTGCTGTAGTTGTGTTGCTATGCTGGTGTGTCATTAACTCCCTGAAGTAGTTTCTAGTTGCTCCAGTCATGTTTTAACTCCCCCTGGGCTCATTGTTTTTACTGCAATATAAAGTTGTGTGCCTCTATGAAAACAGCACAACCATGGATAGAAGTATAGAGAACTCAAAAAATGCACTTTGTGTGGGATGGATGGATGGATGGATGGATGGATGGATGGATGGATGGACAAAACAAACAATGAACACCGGACCATGATGTATGGATTGTACTTTATTTCATGTGGGAAAAAGTATTTAATAGGCTGCATAAACACACCCACCAGGAAATTACATCAATTTGTTGATCATCTAATTAATCGAAATCCAAAATATAAAAAAAACCTGATGCTTTTGTAGGGAGCGAGCGATAACATCCGGATTGTCTCAAAAATGGGGAATATTGAAAACTTTAAAATAAAACTAAAAGAGCATTATGTAGCACAAAATTTTAGTTATTAGTTTAGTGGGTTGCTTGGGAATAGAAATTTGTAAAATACAATAATTCATTAAATTAAATCTTAAACTTAAATGTAGTGACTGTAATGTCACTACAGCAAGATAGTTTTAATTATACATATATATTGTGAATATTACCAATAGCAAGGATGTAAGGTTTGGTGTTTTACTGTTTATGTGATTTATGATATGGTTGGTTTCTGAGGTAGATTATTCTTTAATTATTACTGTTAGGCCATGGTATCTTTGAAGAAGAAAATTTTATTTTATAATTCAAAGTGGGAGTATTATGTGTTGTATGCTTTTGGTTAGTACAAGTTTGTGATGTTATTTGTATTGTATACGTGTATTTTTGTATGTATTGTTTATGTATTTTGTAATTTGATTTATATGTATTTTGTGTACATGTTGCTTTTTGGTGTTGTCACAAATGAAATTATGAAGACCCCAGGAAGAATAGCTGCTGCTTTGCAAAAGCTAATAGGGGTTCTTAATAAAAACAAACAAACAAACAAACTGATGTGAAGTTCTTTATATGTGGGCAATGTGTCTTATTGGTTAAAAGACAGGACATTGTAATTGTAAGATGTCATTGATTTACACCTGTATTTTGTGCTTCATGGCGCTAGGTGTGCTGTTTGCATGTTGGACATTGTTTTACACAGACACCACTGAAGAAGAAAGGTGCCGCAAGTGCTGCACTTTGTTCTCCCGTGTTTTCTCGACAACGGTCAGAAAGCGGACAGCAGGAAAGGTTAACAATAGATATCGTCAGTAACTACACAAATATGTTAAGAGCTCAGATAACGACACAATGTAACGAATAAATACAATAACATATAGACCTACGTCGTTTGGTTTAGCCCGTGGATGCTTCCTTAGCAGCCACCACAGCAACGATGGAAGCGTCCTTAGCAACGACCAACTGTGCGCTGACTGGTGTATGGATGAGCTCAACAAATGATTGCGGTCCTCTGCTCTGCCTTTGCCCTCTTCATTTCTTCACCACCAGGGTCATCCTACACACCACCATCCTATGCTGTCTGGCTACAATCTCACCTACCACTACTTTGCAGTCACTGATCTCCTTCAGATTGCACCGTCTACACAAGATGTAGTCTACCTGTGTGTTCCTACCTCCACTCTTATAGGTCACCCTATGTTCCTGCCTCTTCTGGAAGAAAGTATTCACTACAGCCATTTCCATCCTTTTTGCAAAGTCAACCAACATCTGTCCTTCTGCGTTCCTCTCCTGGATACCAAACCTCCCCATGACCTCATCATCTCTGTTTCCTGCACCAACATGTCCATTGAAGTCTGCACCAATGACAACTCTCTCACTTCTAGGGATGCTCTGCATCACTTCATCAAGGTCCAACCAGAATTTCTGCTTCTCCTCCAGCTCACATCCTACTTGTGGAGCATACCCACTAACAACATTGAACATCACACCTTCAATTTCTAGCTTCAGGCTCATCACTCGATCTGACACTCTTTTTACCTCCAGGACATTCCTAACAAGCTCCTCCTTCCTACTCCATTTCTCTTCCTATCTACACCATGATAGAACAATTTGAACCCTGCTCCTAAACTTCTAGAAAAGATGGCTTTGAACATCCATTTCTTGCAGGTCTGTATCTTTTACAAGAAGGATTTTTGAACGCAATATTGATGCATCATTATCATATGTTGAACCCACTAGCATCTCAGCAATAAACATTATTCAACATCATATTTTAAATCATTGCGTACCATCAAGAAACGCTATAATCGACACCGTAGAGATTTTTAAAATTTGCTGTAGAGCATAATTGCTGTAATATGAGACAAAGATTGTTAGTTTTTGAGTTGAACTGCTAGACAGCCATCTCTGCAGTCTTACCTTGGCTCTCTCCAGTGGTCAGGGCGAAGTGATTGGAGTTCAAGCGTGATTGCACCTTATAGTCCACAGGATGTCTTGTGGTCACGTGGACTTGCCACTCCTTTACTGCTTAGTGTGTATGTGCGCCCATGTGAGTTTTACAGTCTCAGCGTTCCTATCTCAAAGCCATAAAATGAGACAACTACATCCTAAAATCCCCATATCAGCTTGTAGTCAAGTTCATTAAAATAAGATAAGATAAGATAGACTTTATTAATCTCACAAAGGAGAAATTTACCGTTACAGGGCTCTTAGAAACAAAAACAGAGGAGTGCAAAAGTCACGAAAGTGCAAGAACAAGATAATAAATATTGCACCTAATAACAACTACACAGTAGTGTTATATAGTCTGATGGCATATAGTCTTATGTCATTTTGTTGGAATTTTTTGAAGAATTGCAAAACTATACATTTTTGGAAAGGTTATTGTCTCAGGAATCAGAAAATTAATGTTTGCATTTGCTCAGATGTGTATATGGTGACCATATTGGAATTAACAAAATGGTCACCATAAAATGTGTATTTTTGCATATCGTGGCTTCTAAATGAGATGAAACGTTGATTTTAATGTCTAAACCTACATTTTCAGGGTCAAGGAATCCAATGGTCCAAGTTATTGTTTCATATTTTTTAGATTATCCCATTGAAGAAATCATAAACCCAAACTACCATATCTGTAAAAAAAACAAAAAAAACAACACATCCCAGACAGTCAGACAGATACTAACACAGACTTGTTTTAATTGAGATTTCTTTCAACTTTTTGTCTTTGAACAACCATTTTAAACAGCTTGACATAATCATTGACAGTCTTTATGCATCATCGTAATCATCATCATCATCATCACTATGGTGTATCAGAGCATGAGAATCTTCATCGTTCTGGCAGTGGCTGCTGCACTGACACATGTCAGTACAGGCTAAGTCCTTTGCTTTGCAGGAACATCTGCCAGAAGAGCACTCTGATCTACACCTGCATTGGACCATCTCAAGGATGGCCTTTGGTGATGGGAGGACATCTGTGGTCGTTGGTTTCAGCAATCCATCCATTTGTTTGTGGTACCCATTCTGCAGGGGATCCAGCTGTGGCTCCTGCTGAGCAATGACTGCTTGTGCCCATGTCCTTGTTTGGACATGGACTCTCAAAATGTGCTGTTTCAGAGCCCCAGGTGTTGGAGGGAGCTTGTCACCTTCTGCTTTATGCTTGCAGAACAGATGCCATCGCAGTTCAGGGATTTTTTTGATGTTAATACCTTTAAGTGAGTAAGCTGCACATACAAAGGACTCCAGTGTTGACTGCATTCCTTCCGTCACTTCTGCTTCATCTAAAAGCATCTGTAGAGCATTGATAACCTCCTCATCTGTTCTGAGGTAGACCTGCAGCCAAGTTGCCTTGCCTATACGGGAGAACCTTCCTGTGTTGTCGGCCCCAGTGAAAGCATGGAAGGCTGGCAAAGCCATGGCTCTTTCTTTACCAAGAGCTCGCCACAGTGGTTCAATGTGCACAACACCAGAGGCCATAGACATGGACGTTTTCTTCAGCAAGAGGTGATAGTTTGCTGTGACTAGCACTAAAACATCCGTATCTGGGGAGAAAAATACTAACTCTGCATCCGGTGGGTTTCGCTGTGAAGCCAGCACAGCCTGGTGGATCAGCAGTGTGGCTGCTTCTTCATGATTATTTTCCTCAAAGACCAGGTCTTTGTTGCTCCTAGTGTATCCAGAAGCAGATGTGATGATCAGATTTGAGGATCCACTGTTGTACTCTAGAATTTTGGCAGCAAGATAGTCAGTGAGATCAGCTTTTGTCTTGTCATGGGACAGGAACTTGCTCATTGGGATGTGTTTGATGTTAGTGTCATCCCTGACTTGATACTGAATAGAAGCTTTTCCTTGTCTTCGTTTATCTCTGGTTGCACTCTTCAGAGAATCTGCCCTGTATGTGTCAAACACAAGGATGATTTCATCGTAATCTTGTGTCATTTGCATCAGTCTGTCATTGAAGCAGCCACTCAGATCCTTGACTGTCACTACTGTCACTAGTTTTTTGCTCAGCTTCTGCACAAGAACCATGCCATCCACCAGTGCTATCTTCCGACTTAGCTGATCAGAAGTGTGATCGGCAAAACTTGTATCTGTTGCATCTTGGTGGCTTGAAGTTCCAGTTTGAGGAGGCAGGTCTTCATGGGACATGTCTTCTCCCAGCTTCTTAAGCAGATGGATTCAGGGGCGGACTGGGGGGTAACAGTGGCCCGGGAGACATGGACACACCGGCCCACTTCATGCATGGTGTGGCAACCAACCAGCCAGCAACACAAGTTTCATGTTCCTGAGTTCCTCGCTGAAAAAAGAAGCAATTCTACCATAATCGTATAATAATAATTAACCTTAAGCTTTCAGTAGCTTACTGTAAAATAATTGCAGATATATTGTGATTTTATAGCATGTTGATACAATAGAATTTAGCTTACCTATTTGCCAGCCTGTTAGTGACACCACCTGTCTATACCACGAGTAAACCACGAGAGGGCAACTTAATTACAACAATAAGTTTATTTCACAAAGTTTGTTTTATTTAAAAATAGATGAAAAATATAGATGTAAATATTATTTCTATATATATTATAGATAAATAACAAACTACACAGCAAGCAACTATACAAACAACTATATACAATGTGATAACTTATCCTTTATATAAAATAACAACTATACAGCAACTATACAAACAACTATATACAATGTGATAACTTATCCTTTATATAAAATAACAACTATACAGCAACTATACAAACAACTATATACAATCATGTGATAACTTATACTTTAAATAAAATAACAACTATGCAGCTACTGTACAAACAACTGTATACAATATAAAAACTTATAGTTAGTTATACCTTAACCTTTGTCAGTCAGTTACTCGTCCCACTAATGCTGCTAGTGCTTGTGCCTGGGATGGAAAGTTCTGGACTCTTTCCAGAAACTTCTCCCGAGCGACCGCCAAATAAATCAGTTATTTTCATGCTCGTTGTTGCATGGTCTTGAAGGGATTTTCTCCTTTTGTCCCTCAGCTTCTCAGCGCCACCTTTTCGTTTTTGGGATTTTTTTTCCATATTTTGCACCGACTCGCATCCATCCAAAGTTGCCGTTGGATGCCCGTCTCGTCTGTGTGTGATTGACAGGTGACAGCAGCTGCAGAGTGAGGGAGTGGGTGGGACTTAAAGCTGCTGTCCGGAGTTTCCGTTTGTTTTCAATTTATGTATCATTTTTTAACAAAGCTTAAATGTGTTAGTCTAGTTCGATACTATAATATAAAGTTAGTATAACGCGATAAGAAAATTTATTCCTGAGCTCCGCCTTCCTCTCATAGACCCCCATGTTATTCCAAAAAGTGCCGGTTGCTGCCGACCAATCAAGTTCGAGCTTCAGCTTTGTCATGCTGTCAATCAACGGTTACGCGCACAGCAAGCAAGCCCATGCAGAGGTGGGCGAGCTACGCACTACGCAACCGCGCGCACATTTGTTTTGCTTGTGGAGGAGAGAGCATCAGGGCTCAGCAACTTCCAGAAAAGTTACCAATCCCACGGCTTGTCAGGCCAAGAGACTGCAGGACGTTTTTTGGCTCGGGGTGCTCACGTCGCTCCCCGACCACAGCCTCCATAGCCCGCCTGGCGGCTTCGTTTAGATGCCCGACCTCTGGAGGAAGATGTTGGGGCGTCTGGGACATACTCTTCGTCAGAGGAGTCATGCAATTCTGAACTCTAGATAGAAATAAATAAACAATCTAACACATATACACGCGTAAATGCACTAAGTTTGATAAACAACGTCATCGAGAGGGATACACGAGTGTAATCACATATTGAAACTTTACTCGTTCGTCCTAGCAGATTCATGTTATTTTGGTATTAGGACAAGTTAGACTCAATACAGCATTCTAACGTAATTCCTTTATTATTTACTAAATGTACTAAATGCAGAAGAGGGGAAAACAGCAAAACAGGCCATATGCTGCAGCACTCCGGGCACTTCTCTCATGTACTGCGCGCGTGCACAAATAAAGGGGCGAAATCAGAGGGAGGGAGGGTGGGACCAACAGCGTTTTGGGAGACGCTGCGATTCAAACTCCGGACAGCAGCTTTAACTGCCGCAGGGTTGAAATGTGATTGGCTATCAGCAGCAATCACAGGTAAACCAGCCTATGGTATCAGGAGCTGTCCAGCTGTCAGCCCAGCCTCCTTGTGGAGCGGACCATAGCGCTGTTGGCGATGTCGCGCTAGACTTTTTTTTTCTCGTGGTCCGACCGGCCCACAGCCGCATCGGCCCACCGGGGATATGCCCGGTATCCCCGAACGTCAGTCCGCCCCTGGATGGATTAACTTGGACTTATCAAGACATGGAAAAATTGTTCCATCAGGAGCAAACAGTGCCCTTGGTGTGAGAGTGAATTCATAGTTTTGGAGAAATAACCACATCAGGTCATTTTGTATATGTCATGCATCTGAAGGTTGATAAAATAAAATGTTAAAAAAAATGTTTAAGCTTTATAACTTGAACCAGTGGATTCCTTGACCCTGAAAATGTAGGTTTAGACATTAAAATCAACGTTTCATCTCATTTAGGAGCCAGGATATGAAAATACATACATTTTATGGTGGCCATTTTGTTAATTCCAATATGGCCGCCATATACACATCTGGGCAAATGCAAACATTGTTTTTCTGATTCCTTAGACAATTACCTTTCTGAAAATGTATAGTTTTGCAATTCTTCAAAAAAATTCCCACAAAAGTTATAATCAATACATAAGGAACCTGACTATTGTTTAAACTAACTCCACTATCACATTTGAATTCACAGCAATAATGAGGACAAGAGTGGGTGTGCTTATGGTTATTTGGTTATAACTGACCAAAAGATTTTATATCCTTGTTGTTTCATACAAGCACCTATGCAGAATGACTGAGCTTTACCCTCTCATGAACACATCATTACTTGTCTTGAACTGGCTTGGCAATAGTTAGTTAAACAGTTGTTGCAGAAATAAACGACTCACTGCAATACATGAGATTGGAGAGAAAATAGATTTTAATCTTTTGGTAATTCAGACTCACAATCAGAATGCGGTTTATTGCCAAGTAGGTTTTTACACTTACAAGGAATTTTCTATGGTGCTCTTGGTGCAGGTACAATAAAATAGTAAGTAAGCAATATGAGAAATACTGATAAAATAGACAGGTATGTACAGTTCCTACGCAGTAGTAATTAATCTGGTCAACAGAGCTGATTTGCAGTGGCACGGGCAGTGTTCATCAGCGATGCAGCAGAGGGGAAGAAGTTGTTCTTGTGGCGAGAGGTTTTAGTCCTGATGGAGCGCAGCCTCCTGCCTGAGGGGAGGGGTTCAAAAAGTTTGTGTCCAGGGGGAGAGGGGTCGGCCAAGATCTTGGCTGCCCGCCTTAAAATCCTAGAGGTGTGCAGATCCTGGAGAGATGGCAGGTTACATCCGATCACCTTCTCAGCCGAGCGGATGATGCGCTGCAGCCTGCTCTTGTCCCGAGCGGTGGCTGCAGGGTACCAGACGGTGATGGAGGAGGAGAGGATGGACTCTATGATGGCCGTGTAGAAGTGCACCATCATAGTCTTTGGCAGGTTGAACTTCTTCAGCTGCCTCAGGAAGTACATCCTCTGCTGTGCCTTCTTATTTATGGAGGTGATGTTCATCTCCCACTTCAGGTCCTGGGAGATGATGGATCCCAAAAAGCGGAAAGACTCCCCGGTGAGTACTGTGGAGTCTGAGAGCTTGATGGGAGCAGGGGGGGCTGTGTTCCTCCTGAAGTCCACCACCATCTCCACTGTCTTCTGGGCGTTGAGCTGTAGGTTGTTCCGGCTGCACCAGGTCACCAGGTTGTCTACCTCCCGTTTGTAAGCAGACTCATCCCCATCAGAGATGAGTCCAGTGAGGGTTGTCTCATCAGCAAACTTCAGGAGTTTGACGGACTGGTGCCTGGAGGTGCAGCTGTTGGTGTACAGGGAGAATAGTAGTGGAGAAAGAACACAGCCTTGGGGGGAGCCCGTGCTGATTGTCCTTGTCTTGGAGACTTGCTTCCCCAGCTTCACATGCTGCTTTCTGTCAGACAGAAAGTCTGTGATCCATCTGCAGGTGGAGGCAGGAACACTCAGCTGGAGGAGCTTGTCCTGGAGCAGGGCAGGGATGACCGTGTTAAAAGCAGAACTGAAATCTACAAACAGAATCCTGGCGTAGGTTCCTGCTGAGTCCAGGTGCCGCAGAATGAAGTGGAGAGCCAGGTTGACGGCATCATCCACCGACCTGTTGGCTCTGTAGGCGAACTGCAGGGGGTCTAGAAGAGGGTCTGTGACGGCTTTTAGGTGAGGAAGCACAAGGCGCTCAAAGAACTTCATCACCACAGAGGTCAGAGCGACAGGTCTGTAATCATTAAGTCCAGTGGGTCTTGGGTTCTTCGGGACAGGGATAATGGTGGAGGTCTTGAAACAGGCTGGAATGTGGCATGTCACCAGTGATTCATTAAAGATGTCAGTGAAGACTGGAGACAGATGATCAGCACAGTGTTTCAAGGTGGAGGGGGAGACAGAGTCAGGTCCTGCTGCTTTGCGGGGGTTCTGCTTCTTGAATAGCCTGTTAATCTCTCTCTCCTGTATAGTGAGCTGGGTCTCTGGACTGGGGGGCTCTGGAGCGTTGGAGGTGTGAGGTGTGGGGATGGGGTCGTCAGCTGGCCTTTGAAGAGGTGAGTTGGAGATGTGAGGTGCGGGGATGAGGACGCCAGCTGTCCATTGCCTTTCAAAGCGACAGTAAAACTCGTTCAACTGGTTTGCCTGGCGTAGGTCGTTAGTGGAGTGGGGAGACAATGACTTGTAATTGGTTATTTTTTTCAAGCCCTTCCAGACAGAGGCGGAGTCGTGAACAGAGAACTGTTGTTGAAGTGACTCCGCGTACTGCCGTTTAGCAGCTCTCACTGCTTTCTCAAAATCACATTTAGCTGCTCTGAAGCTGTCTCTGTCCTCACTTTTGAACGCCCTTTCTTTCTTCAGCCTGAGTGATCTGAGCTTTGCGGTGAACCAGGGTTTATCGTTGTTGTAACTCACCCTAGTGCGTGAAGTAACACAGCTGTCCTCACAGAAGCTGATGTATGACGTCACCGTGTCTGTGTATTCGTCCAGGCTGTTGGTGTAAGTCCTAAAAACATTCCAGTCAGTAGAGTCCAGCATGCTTGTAATTTCCCCACTGCTTCGCTGGTCCACTGTTTTGATGTCCTAATCACAGGTTTGCAGAGTTTTAACCTCTGCCTGTAAGCAGGAATCAGATGGATTATGACGTGGTCAGACTCTCCCAGCGGAGCACGGGGGACGGCATGAAAGGTGTCTTTAATGGTGGTGTAGCAGTGATCCAAAGTGTTCTCCTCCCTGGTGGGGCATTTAATAAACTGTTTATATCTGGGGAGTTCGTGAGAGAGATTTCCCAGATTAAAGTCGCCAAGGACAATAATTAGAGAGTCCGGGTTTTTTCGCTCTACACGTTGAATCTGATCGGCGAGGGTACGCTGGGCCTCCTGTGCGCAGCCAGCTGGTGGAATGTAAACACCGATCAGAATGAATGAAGCGAACTCACGGGGCGAGTAGAATGGCTTGCAGTTAATGATGAGAGATTCCAGGTCGGCTGAACAGTATTTCTGGATGTAAAAGCAAATCCCTCCGCCTTTCCTCTTACCAGAGAGGTCCGCTTGTCGATCCGCTCTGATAATTTGGAACCCCGCCAGCTGGAGCGCAGAATCCGGTGTATTTTCACACAGCCAGGTCTCCGTGAAGCAGAGGGCAGATGAGGATGAGAGGTCTCTATTTTTACCCAACCGTAGTTGAAGTTCGTCCATTTTGTTGCCCAGAGATCGCATGTCGGACAGAAAAATTCCCGGCAGTGGAGTACGATGACCGCGCCGGCGAAGACGCACCAGTGCCCCGGCTCTTCTCCCCCTCTTCCGGCGTGTCCAGCAGATAGTGTTGGCCAGGGTCAGCACACCTCTGACCAGAATGTCCCATAAATCCTCAAATGATGCCATGAATGTGGGAATTAGATCCATTGGGGTTGTAGTCCTGATGTTTAGGAGTTCATCTCTGGTGAAAGACCTCCTGTTTGCATGGCAAAAACTGAAAGTATTGAACAAAACAGAGCGCACCAGAGCACTGAGGCAGCCGTCTGTGGCGCCATCTTGGTGACAAAAAAATGCTCATGTGATCAAAATTCAATTTTTTTACTATAATAGTATTGCATAGCAGAAGTCAGGACAGCTTAATGTAGTAGCTGTCAGTTCAGCATTGTAACTTCATATGTTTGATCACATGCAGATAATGCACTTGGACTCTGTTGTTGATTTATTCCACTCTGCACAAGCATGACAAACTAGATTGTTAAAGGTTTTTTTTTTTTTTTTTTGTCTGCAAGTCCGCTCAAAAATGACACCAACCACTCATGGTGTCATTGCTTAAGCTTCATGTGCAACTTTTTTTTCTTCTTTGTGACTGTGACCATTACCGGCCCTCATGGCAAATTAACCTATCATGTTTATTTCAAGCTGTTTCCTACATTATGCCATTGAGGGCTGTGCACACCCAAGTGAAACATAAAACAAACACAGGACAGACAGAAAGGTGAGGCATAGACAGTGTTCTAAGAGAAAAGGTGCATTTTATTTGTTTGTGCTCTTTAATTCACACCTTAAAACCAGTTACAAATCTAAAACCCTTCACAAACACCTAATACGACAAAGTCCCAACTGGATCAATCATGAAGATGTCAGGAGGCCACAAGAAGGATAGATAGAGCAGAGTGAGATCCACAGACACTAACCCAGCAACCTCCACTGACTCAGCAACCAGAGGAACAAACTCTATTGAGTTTTGGTAGGTGCCAGTGTGGTGGGTCTGGCATGCATGAAAACCTCCACCAAAAGGAGGGAGCTGTCCCCTCCAGCCCAAGGAGGTCCACCCAGCCCCCCCGCAGGAGCCACCAAGCGGAGACCCAGCCCAGGAGCCCGGAGCGACCCCCCCCCGACACAGCCAGAGCCCCAAGGCCCACGCAGCAGGACGGGCCATAGCGGACCCCCACGGCGCCCCACCGGCCCACAGCCCCACTTCCCCCACGACCACCCGCCCCCGCCCCCCCCACCGTCCCACCCCCCGCCACCCACCCACGCCACCCCCCCTCCCCCACCATGCTGCCCACCCACAACCCACCCCCAACACCCCCCCCGCCCCCCCCCCACCAGAAGTCTGGTTCCGGAGATATAGATAGATCTGACTCCCATTTAGAGATAGGTAAATGTATTGTATCAGTGCTTAAGAGTAACTTATATATTTTAGAGAGGGTTTTAGTTGTTGTTGGAGAAAGCTTTATGATTGCTTCAGCTAATGCCGGCGGCTGGAGCGTGCTTTGAAGTGTTGGGATTCTTTTCTTAATAATATTTTTAACTTGTAGATAATGTAAAAAATTCCCATTTTTTGTTTTGTATTTTTGAAGCAAGTTTGTATATGACATGAACGTATTATCTGAAAAGAGGTGGTGGAGATGTGTGATTCCATTCTGCTCCCAAACAGCTAAATGGAGCGGCTGATTGTTAACTTGAAAATCAGGGTTGTACCAAATGGGAGAAAACTTACAGGGCTCCCATTTAGAGTTTGCAATTTCTAATGCCTTCCACCAAGCGGTCAAGGTGGAGGAAATCATTGGGTTTTTAAAACAGTTATGTCGTTTGATGGATGTTGTAATAAAGAGTATGTCTGAAAGTCTGATGCTATTGCAATCCTTCTGTTCTAATTCTAACCAACAGTTGGCATCTACGGTAGGTTGTGTCCATAGAATAAGATATTGTAGCTGGTTAGCTAAATAATACTGCATAAAATTTGGTGCTTCTAGACCTCCTTCGGATTTACTTTTCTGAAGAGTAGATAGACTGATTTTTGCTTTTTTATTATTCCAGTAAAATTTTGTGATAGCCGAGTCCAGCGACTGGAACCAGTTGGACGTTGGTTTGAATGGAATCATTGCAAAGAAGTAATTTATTTTTGGTAGGATTTTCATTTTGATAGTAGCTATTCGTCCCATAAGAGATATAGGGAGATTGTTCCAGCGCTGTAGGTCATTGGTGATGTTATCCAGTAATGGGGAAAAATTTAAGTGAGCTAATTCAGATAATTTAGGTGAAATTTTTATGCCTAAGTATTTTAAGTTGCCTGTAGGGAAAGAGTAGTGAGGGTCCTGGTCTGCAGGATTCCATGAATTTTCTGTGATCGGAAGTAATGTTGATTTTGTCCAATTTATGGAATAATCTGATAACTCTGAAAATTTAGTTATTAAATTAAATACTTCCCTTAATGAAATAGCCGGTTCTTCTAAATAAAGTAATATATCATCTGCGTATAAATTAATTTTGTGTTCTGTTGCCCCAGAGCGGATTCCTTGGATCCTGACATCCTGGCGCACAGCTGTTGCCAACGGCTCAATGAATATCGCAAATAACAAAGGAGAGAGTGGACAGCCCTGTCTGGTGCCTCTCTGTAAGGTGAAAGTCTTTGAGGCGATTCCATTAGTGGTGACAGTAGCTTTGGGAGAATCATATAGTGCTGATACCCAGTGAATAAATGACTCTCCAAAGCCAAGCTTATTTAAAACAGCAAAGAGGAAGGACCAGTTAACTTTGTCAAAGGCTTTTTCTGCATCCAACGATATAATAACTGCCTTTTTGTCCTGCCGCTGTGACATGTTAATCAAATTTAAGAGCCTTCTTACGTTGTTGGTAGAGTGTCGACCTTTAATAAAGCCAGTTTGATCATTATGTATAATTGTCGAAATTACTGTCTCTAGTCTAGATGCCAAGGCCTTTGCAATAATTTTAATGTCGGTGTTAATTAGTGATATCGGGCGATAACTTGACGGAAGGGTCGGGTCTTTATCTGGCTTTAATAAAAGTTTAATTGCTGCTGTGTTCATGTGAGGCCGTATGTGACCATTGGTTTTAATTTCTGTTACTAATCTAAAAAACAGTGGAGCCAGCGTTGACCAAAAGTGCTTCAGAAATTCGGCCGGAAAACCGTCTGGACCTGGTGCCTTACTATTAGGCATACTGTCTAGAGCACTGGACAGCTCATTTATGGACAGTGGAGCATCTAGGATATTTTTATGTTCAGTAGATAACTGAGGCATATTTAAACTACTGAGAAATGCCTCGATATGCTCAGGGTTGGGTTTGTTATTTTCTGAATACAGATTCGAATAATAATTGTAGAAAATATGATTAATTTCTTCTGGCGATTGCGTATACTCACCAGTTGTCTCTTTTATCGCTGTTATGAGAGATTTTTCCCGATTGCGTTGGAGTTGGTTTGCAAGAAATTTACCTGATTTGTTATTATGCTCAAAGTTGTTGTATCGCAATTGTTGTATTATGAACTCGGTCCTTTTGGATAACATCTCATCTAGCTGTATTTTTGTGTTTTGTAATTCAGTCCATATTTGATTATTTGGGTTTGTTGTATATTCATCAGTTAGTTGTTTAATTTTATCTTCCAGATCTTTTTATAATTTTTGATCTTGTTTCTTTTTATACGATGAATATGATATAATTTTACCTCTAAGTACTGCTTTCCCTGCTTCCCAGAGTAAAGATGGAGATGAGTTTGGGGAGTCATTCATTTCCAGATAGTCTGCCCACTCTCTCCTTATGATCTTATCGAACTCTTCATCTTTTAACAGTGAGATGTTAAAACGCCATGTCGGAGGTGGTTTAAAGGTGAGGTCAGTTTGTAAGGAGAGGGAGACTGGTGCATGGTCACTGATAATAATGGGGTGTATTCTTGTAGAAGTTTTCTCAGTAATAGAATTATTTGTAAGAAAAAAATCAATTCTTGAAAATGATCGATGCACCGAGGAATGGAAGGTGAATTCCTTCTTTGTTGGATTTTTTTAGTCTCCAGCTGTCGCCAAGGCCAAAATCATCCATATATTCTTCTATTACTTTAGCAGATTGAGATTGCCTTGTACGTGTTGTGTTATTGGAGCGATCTACTGATGGATTTAGGACTGTGTTGAAGTTTCCTCCAATGATAACAGTTGAATTTGCTGTTAAGTCAGATAGTTGAGAGAAAAATGAATGAAAAAAGGCCGGATCATCATTATTCAACACGGTCTCACGGGGATTCGTGAAACTGTTACGTAAATTTTTTGTTTCTTTTTCGTGTGCACCAACACGATTTCGTCATGTTTTTCGTGCCGCTCACCACGAAATGTTTTTCGTGTTGCTCACAACGAAACCCGCTGTGGTAATCACAGCTGAAAGTGGTTTATACCAGCGGATTCATGACGATCTAAGCTGTCCATCGGCGTATACTGCTTGTGTGATCGCGTTTGCGGCCGCCGGCCGCCGGACATTCTTTAAATTCCTATGCAAATTGGTAAGTGTACCACCGGGTTATGGTTAGGTTATGGTTAGGTTATGGTTAGGATTATGGTTAGGGTTATGGTTAGGGACGATGTCATGCAAAATATAGCGTTGGATTCGCCATGGTTTTACATTAAAAATACAATACACACATTCGTTTGAAATACGTTCTGGGTGGCACGAAAAGTCCGCCGTTTAAAATACATTGGTGCGCATTTCGTGGTGAGCGGCACGAAAAACATGACGAAATCGTGTTGGTGCGCACGAAACCGAAACAAAAATTTACGTAACAGTTTCACGAATCCTCGTGAGATCGGGCTGCATTATTAGGGGTGTACAAATTCCCAATCGTATATTCTTTATTGAATATAGTTGCCTGGATAATAATGTATCTGCCTTCTGAGTCAACTATTATGTCATTTAAAGTATAAAGTAGCCTCTTATGAATAAGTATAGAGACTCCTCTTTGTCTACTGTTATAAGAGGCAGAATAAACCTGATTGAAATTCATGCCAGTAAGTAATTTTTCTTCAGATTTTTGTAGATGGGTTTCTTGTAGGAGACAAATGTCTGCTTTTAATTTTGAAAAATGGTCTAAGATTTTTATTCTTTTCGCCTGTGAGCGAGTGCCACACACATTCCAGGAGACCAGAGTTAGTTTATGCATATAGACTGTTTAAATTCAGCCTTGGATGTATATCTATGTGAGCAGCTTACTGGTATTGGCATGTTATGAAATAAACTCAGTCTACTGATAACGTTGGACGGATGTATAGCGGGGTTTAAATCTATGATGGATGTGGATAACAAGACTGTAAAACATGTCAAACGTGAGTACAAAAAAAACACTGGTGCCTCGACATATATAACACACAAAAGATTTACATAGGGAGTTTGTGTGGGGGGAGAGGGGAGGTGTGAGTTTAGGTGGTTAGGGGAAGCAGAGGGAGGGGAGGTAGACAAAAAGGTAAACAGAAGGGGGTCAAACATAAAAAAGTGAGCCATTATTATAAGTAGCCAAAGAGAGATTAAATACATATACATATATACATACCTACATATATATATATATATACACACACACAATATATACATTATTTTTTAAGTAAATAGACAAAGCTCTTTCGTTTCACCATACTGATCAGAACAGCCAGGGAGTGGTATTGGGGTCCCGGTACAGTTGGCCATCGATATAAAGTTTATCTACAACCAAAGTAGACCGTTTACCCTTCTGCCTGCTCTGCTTCAGTATGGGAAACAATACCTTCCGCCGCTCGTTGATCTCTCTCGGGAATTGATCGTTCATTCCGAAAGAGGTCCCTTTAAGCTCCCGTCCTTTACTTTTAACTAATTCTTTCTGTTTAAAAATGTTCGAATTTAGCGATAATAGGACGGGATTTATTGCCTGTACGGGCTCCAAATCTGTGAACGCGGTGAAAGGAAATATTATTCACCGTTTCCTAGGGAATTTTTAAAGCCGTTGTCATAAATTTCTTAATTTCTGTCTCTGGATTATCTGTGGTGCTTTCAGAGATTTCTGAAAATATTAAATTGTCCCGCATACTACGGGATTGGACATCCAGTACCGTTTCTTTAAGCACTTTATTCTCCCTTTTAATCGTTTCCAGCTCGGTTGTAACTGCGGAAAAGGTAGAACGTAGTTCCGCGTTGTCCAGTTGAAGCTCACTTACCTGTTGATAGGCGTTCTCCAAACTTACCTTCAGGTCTCGAATTTCGTCGCGGAGGACTCTGAGAACATCTAATTTTTTATTTATGGACTCCAGGACAATCAACCGGGACGTCCGTTGTAGCTAGGTCGTCAGTATCAGTCGAGGAATCGTTTTTCCTCTTTTTAGACGGATTGTCGCGGTTCGGGTCTTCCATGACGCAGTTGTAAAAATATCCGTCGATAAATCGCTCGAGGTCCTCCACGGTGGGTGGTGCTCCAAATCCGCAGTTCGAGTAAGGAAATATCAATAATTAAATGCAAGTAATGCGGTGATTAAATTAAATTTTGTTTCGAGAAAGAGCTAAGACTAGTGATTTCTATTTCAGCAGCAGGGCGCCGCCATGTTGTATTCCGAAATCTCACTGGCAGTCTCGCAAGAGTCACAGCATAGCCTCCTCCTGTATCTTTAACTAGATTGTTAAAGAAATGGAAAGATGTTTTGGGGAAGACAGAGATGTGCTCTCTTGTTGAAGCAGCAAGATTAAACAATATCATATCTAAACAAACAAACAACACGTAATGCGTTACATAAAACTTTAAAGTTGCTGAAAGGCAACATTTTTAACCTTTGGATAGCTATAAAAATTTCAAAGACCTCAAATAAGGAAAAAAAACTTGCTTGAGGTCATTATGCAATGATAAGATAATCCACACTTCACTCCAACTACACATTTACATACAGTCATGAGAATTGTATCAACCTTCTTATCTAAGTAGTGGGAAAAAAGCAAATACATATATTTCCCAATATGTCGAATTACTTTTTTAAAGCAACTAAGATCATGCATTACTGGGCTCTACTTGTAATCACAGAGCTGGAGTTACGAGAGTCACTGTGGGTACTCTAACAATCATTCATGTTTACACTGTCTTTGTCTTGTAAAAGTGCACTCTGAGCTTTGTGGGATCAAGACAGATGGCTGCGCTCTGTGCCGTGACACAAACAATGACACAGTCATCATCATGTAGCAGGTCAGCGGCAATGATGAACAACACTCACCTCTATTCTGGGAGTCAAAGAAAGCGGGCAAAGCAGGCTTTTGGCAATCTGCCTTGCAGCAAATAGTTCCACTATTTGCCATTTCAAACAGAAAGTGAATATGAGATGATTCATCCATCTGTCCATAAGCTGTCCCTGCTTTATCCTGTAGAAAGTCTATCCAAGCTGACATTTGGAGAGAGGGTACACCATCACAAAGAGACAGATAGCAACATACACTCATACTTATGACAAATTTAGAAATATCAGTTCACCCACCAAGCATGGAAGGAAGCCAGAGCATGAGGAGAAACCCTCACTGGACCAGAGAAAACATGCAAACTTGAGGTAGGCTCATTTGTTCAACAGCAGGTCTCTTTTAAACATGATATTGTGAAGTGAGTGAACTTTCCCCAAGAGATCTACAGTGGTCCAGTGCAACTTGGTGTGGATCACTCAAATGCAGAGAAAAATAGTTATTTAGACTCAGAATAACAACAAATCTCTGGTTTAAATTGTATATAGTTTCTATGGCCAGACATCCATCAGTGCCAAAACACTCTGTAGTTTAATGGCTTCAGTCCATGCCATCCCACAAAGGAGAACAGAGAGGATCAACTGAATGAGCTCATCACCCTCTAGAAACACAGTCATCAGGTCTTCCAACACGGACCTTGATTTCCTTGAGCTAAACAATTGAAGGAGCCAAAATGAGCTTTGAGCTTTGAGCTTTGAGTTCGTGTTGGTAAGGCATTGAAAGACAGCAGCACTTGTACCACTGTCTCTATAATTTGGCTTGGACACCATGGGCCTATTTCACGAAGCAGGTTCAAGAAACTCTGAGTTTCTTCCGCAACTCTGAGTTGATCTACTCAGAGATAGAAAACTCTGAGTTTTCGGATTCACAACGGCTGATTTGAGTTGGGTTAATCAACTCGGAGTAGTTTGACCCGGAGTTATGCGCGTGCACCGCAACTCTGAAAAGACAGCATCAATGGAACCGCGATTCGACGAGTCACCATGGAAACGGGGAAGCGAAAGGCTGCGTTTTGAACTGGAAGTTTTTAACGCGCTCATATTGCGAGTTTGAACACGTTTTTAGAAAGAAGTGCAACACCGCTGCAGCTGCAAAAGAGAGAGAGACGGCGTGGAGAACAGCCCGGATCAATGCGTAAGTTTAAATGTAGTCCTTTGTAATCGTAATAATATTACAGGGAATAACTGTCTGAATAGCAGCCTAGTAAGTCATTTCATTTAGGTGAAATCTCGCGGGGGAGAAGCGCAGCAGCTTAAGATGAAATATAAAAACATTGTTCAAACAGGGGGCTGCTCAGTGGCGTAGTGGTTAGCACTTTCGCCTTGCAGCAAGAAGATCCCTGGTTCAAATCCCGGGGTGGGCCTGGGATCTTTCTGCATGGAGTTTGCATGTTCTCCCTGAGCATGCGTGGGTTTTCTCCGGGTACTCCGGCTTCCTCCCACAGTCCAAAAATATGCTGAGGTTAATTGAGTACTCTAAATTGCCCGTAGGTGTGAATGTGAGTGTGAGTGTTCGTCTGTGTATGTAGCCCTGCGACAGACTGGCGACCTGTCCTGGGTGTCCCCTGCCTTCGCCCGAGTCAGCTGGGATAGACTCCAGCTCCCCCCGCGACCCTAATGAAGATAAAGCGGTGTATAGAGGATGGATGGATGGATGTTCAAACAGGTCAGACCTCGGCATTATCTCATGGAGGTACTTCATGTTGGTCATGTTTTACATTGTACAGTAGCCTAAATATTAAGTGGCTGTTTGACTGTGCAGTTGTTTTATCCACACATAGCCTAAATGTCTGCATCCATATCATGTCCTGTTAAATAATTAAGCCTATTTAAACTGACATAGACTTCTGCTCAGCCAACAGAAAGAAATTAGATGCCTATAAAACGGTGGTATAAAAGGTCATGGATGCATGTATCAGCCCGGTCTCACGGGGATTCGTGAAACTGTCACGTCAGTTTTTGTTTCGGTTTCGTGCGCACCAACACGATGTCGTCATGTTTTTCGTGCCGCTCACCACGAGCGAAACCCGCTGTGGTAATCACATCTGAAAGTGGTTTATACCGGCGGATTCATGACGATCTAAGCTGTCCATTGGCGTTTGCGGCTGCCGCCGCGGCCGCCATTGCGGCCGCCAGACATCCGGCCGCAATAGCGGCCGCGGTGGCGGCCGCAAACGCCAATCGACAGCTTAGATCGTCATGAATCCGCCTAATTTGCATAGGAATTTAAAGGATGTCCGGCGGCTGCAGTGGCGGCCGCAGTGGCGGCCGCAGCGGCAGCCGCAAACGCCGATGGACAGCTTAGATCGTCATGAATCCGCCGGTATAAACCACTTTCAGATGTGATTACCACAGCGGGTTTCGCTCGTGGTGAGCGGCACGAAAAACATGACGACATCGTGTTGGTGCGCACGAAACCGAAACAAAAACTGACGTGACAGTTTCACGAATCCCCGTGAGACCGTGTTGCATGTATATATATATATACAGTGCCTTGTGAAAGTATTCGGCCCCCTTGAACTTTTCAACCTTTCGCCACATTTCAGGCTTCAAACATAAAGATATAAAATTTTAATTTTTTGTCAAGAATCAACAACAAGTGGGACACAATCATGAAGTGGAATGAAATTTATTGGATATTTTATACTTTTTTAACAAGTAAAAAACTGAAAAGTGGGGTGTGCAATATTATTCGGCCCCTTTACTTTCAGTGCAGCAAACTCACTCCAGACGTTCAGTGAGGATCTCTGAATGATCCAGTGTTGTCCTAAATGACTGATGATGATAAATAGAATCCACCTGTGTGTAATCAAGTCTCTGTATAAATGCACCTGCTCTGTGATAGTCTCAGGGTTCTGTTTAAAGTGCAGAGAGCATCATGAAGACCAAGGAACACACCAGGCAGGTCCAAGATACTGTTGTGGAGAAGTTCAAAGCTGGATTTGGATACAAAACGATTTCCCAAGCTTTAAACATCTCAAGGAGCACTGTGCAAGCAATCATATTGAAATGGAAGGAGTATCAGACCACTGCAAATCTACCAAGACCCGGCCGTCCCTCTAAACTTTCACCTCCAACAAGGAGAAGACTGATCAGAGATGCAGCCAAGAGGCCCATGATCACTCTGGATGAACTGCAGAGATCTACAGCTGAGGTGGGAGAGTCTGTCCATAGGACAACAATCAGTCGTACACCGCACAAATCTGGCCTTTATGGAAGAGTGGCAAGAAGAAAGCCATTTCTCAAAGATATCCATAAAAAGTCTGGTTTGAAGTTTGCCACAAGCCACCTGGGAGACACACCAAACATGTGGAAGAAGGTGCTCTGGTCAGATGAAACCAAAATGGAACTTTTTGGCCAC